>NC_092576.1:13848610-14148610 GCF_037975245.1 Apostichopus japonicus | reverse complement strand
ATGTACACTGTATAGTATAAGTCTGTCAAATTACTTTGGACAGTGTTAGGGTTTTCTTATCTGGTCCTGTATTCTCTTTTGTCATTTTGTTTTGTTTTGTTCTGACATGAATGATAAATATCAATGCCAGGTCTGTCACAGCTTTCTCTGTTAATTGGCACTACTATGTACACTGTATAGTATAAGTCTGTCAAATTACTTTGGACAGTGTTTGGGGTTTCTTATCTGGTCCAAATATTCTCTTCTGTCATTTTTTCTGTTTTGTCTGTTTTGGCTGTTGTTACAAGGTTTCTACAGAGAAAAGGAAATCCAGAATTGGGAAGGGGAAATGAAGAAAAGAAGGAATTATCCGAGTCCTGATGATGTCTTCATTTCATTGTATTCACTTCACACTATGGGTAACTCATTCTGTGTTGCCTAGTATTAAAGCACAGCTAGAAACATGGTGTACTTAAAAAAATAAAAATTATATAAGAATAAAATAAAATAAATTAAATTAAAATAAAATAACATAACATACAATAACATAAAATACAAATAGCATACAATACAATGAAAAACAATACAATACAATACCATATAACATAATATAACATTTACTTACAATAGCCTACAATACAATAACATACAATACAATGCAATGCAATACAATAACATACAATAACATAACATACAATAACATTTACATACAATAGCATACAATACAATAACATACAATTCAATGCAATACAATACAATACAATACAATAACATAAAATAATATAACATACCATACCATACAATAACATACCATACCATAAAATACCATGTATCCATACCATAAAATAAACCGATCAATAGTGTTGTTAGTACTGTAGCACAGTGCAGTACCAGATATTCTAGCATTTTGTCCTATTTATATGAACTCTGAGAAATCTTGTGATGTCTTCCTAAATTTATTGCATTCACTTCATATTGATACAGTAACTCATTCTGTTACCTTAAACTGTGCAACCAGCATTTTGTATTAAATATTCTAATTGTAATATACCGTCAGTAATGCTGTATGTGTGAGTGTTTACAGGGGAAAAAAAGAAGATAAACAATTCATTAAAACAAAAACATCACAAGTGTTGTTTCCTACGTACAGTAGTTAAGGTACCAAATATGCTGGCATTTGTCCAATATGTTTCCTAAATTCATTGTATTCACTTCACATCCATGGGTGTCTTCTTCGGTTGCCTCAAGTGTAGCCAGCATTTTGATATCAATGTCTCGTTAATCAGTAAGACACTGTCCAACATTAATATCGCAAACCGTTGAAAACGCAAACCGTGGATTACTGTTTCTGTGGACCGTCTTTGTATACAGTGTAACACAAACATGTTATGTTTTACATGATATTTAAAGACCCGCTCTATCTCTGCAAATGGGCCAACTATAACTATTTACAGATTAATTACAGATATACTAATTAAATATACATTAATTAAACTAATTGTAAGGTATTGTTTACAATCGAAACCTCTCGATTGCATTCATCCCTTCATCCCTACATGTTCTAAAACAAAGATTGTTTTAGACATGTATTACATGTAGAGATCAAATGCAATAAAGAGGTTTCAATTCTAAACATTACCTAAGTATTTCAAATTAAAAGTGGAAACCTCCTCATGGCCATCAAGATTAAAATCTCTTCCTGTTTCTTTTCCGATGTACAGCACTGTACCATCTTCCACCAGGTACTGTGGCCAAAATACAGTACAGGGTATGGCTATGTACAGTAGTTACAAACAATATACCAAAATATTTCTGTTAAGAGTAGAACTTTGATCCCCACTGCCACCGTCCCCTCCCCTCCCCACCGCAGCCCCTGGAACTGTGATCCCCACCATCCCCTCCCCTACCCCAGCCCTTGGAACTTTGATCCCCACTGTACCTTCCCCTCCCCACCCCAGCCCTTGGAACTGTGATCCCCACCATCCCCTCCCCTACCCCAGCCCTTGGAACTTTGATCCCCACTGCCACTGTCCCATTCCCTCCCCCACCCCAGCCCCTGGAACTTTGATCCCCACTGCCACTGTCCCCTTCCCTCCCCACCCCAGCCCTTGGAACTGTGATCCCCACCATCCCCTCCCCTACCCCAGCCCTTGGAACTTTGTTCCCCAATGCTACCGTCCCCTCCCCTCCCCCACCCCAGCCCCTGGAACTTTGATTCCCACTGCTACCGTCCCCTCCCACACCCCAGCCCCTGGAACTTTGATCCCCACTGCCACTGTCCCTTCCCCTCCCCCACCCCAGCCCCTTCTCCATAAATCTCCACTTGATGTTTGTCAGTTAACAAGTACAGTACAGTGGGGCTGTCATTGCAGCATTGTAGTGCCCAGTAAATTAACAATATACCTTACATTATTATACCGCAGTACTGTATGTACAGTACATTTAGTACTGATGAAAGTGGAACCTGGTCCTGCCTGTGGTCACAAAATATTTATGTATGTCTTTCTTCCTCTCGTTGACACATGACAGTACTGTATGTACATATGTAGATATAGTTAGTAATAAAACTGTGCAGTGGAGCTCACATCCCAGCCAGTTGTTTTATTCGCCCCAGAAAAAAATTTGACAGATCTCCAGCTGTTTGAGAGGATGAAACGGATCTGAACTTGACTCACTTTTTAGTTTCAGTTTCCAGGCCTGAATGAAGTAGGGAGAAACTTAGAGATTTTTATTCCTTTTTTTTTTTTTTTATGTTCCAATTAATTGTTGAGTGTACTTGACTGTACCGAGATGTGTACATGTGCTGGGATTTGTGGAAACTAAGTTGAGCAGCTCTGTCTGCACACACACTGTACACAGAAGAATGAGTTAGTCACAACATTTATAGGGACGACATTAATCCTATAGTGGAAAAAGGATCATCCAAAATTCCAAAAGTATGTTTTGTTTTTTTTCGAACTTGTTGAATGGAGGAGATCAAGTCCTGTTGAAATTTGCGTACAGTTGTCAACGAGTAACTCCGTCCCGTGGACGACCTCCAACGAGGATTTTTGGTTTTCTGAAGAGAAACTCTGGGTCTTCTCAGGACGACTGGAACTGTATTTTTGACCAGAGGCATAGAAATGGTCATTTAAGTGTATTAACACCGTGGTCACAGTAGTATTGTACTACAGTAACAGTACCTCTGGGCTAGTAGTGGCCACAGGAAAGCATATACTGAGTGCAGGATCCCTGTTGCCCATTCATGAAATCCAGAGGTAACATGGACCGCGCAAAAATAAAAAAGTGAGGGGGCTATTTAACATTTACGAAAGTGAAGGGAGAAATATACCAACTGTAACAGACATTAGCAAGATGTATTTAAATATATATGTAGAAATTGGACTTATATCTGACAGTGCAGACGGTATTGTAGTTTCCCTGAAAATTGTGAATTTATTTCAAATTGTTTTCAAGAGTCGTATATGTTTAGTATATATATAATATAGTTACTCATGTATGTTAAAACATTGTACATCATCTTGTGGAGATGTTGTTTTCTATCAAGGGAAAATTCCTCAGTGTCAAGGCAGTTGACATTATGGGTTTGTATGTGAGAACCAGTCGGTCGGCCGGCAGGTCGGTCAATTGGCCGGCCGGCCAGCCTATCGATCGATCAATCTATCACTCTATCAATCTATCTATCTATCTCTCTATCAATCAATCTATAATTAACTAATTAATATCATTACTAATCAAAACGTCTCCATGGCATCTGTACCGTAACCTTAACCAATTTCGTACTCTCTCCCGAATCCTACAGGCGAAGGTTCTCTACGACTTTGAGGGTGAAGCCGGCAACGGTGAGCTGACAGTCTACGAAAACGACGTCGTGACGATCATCCGACAGAACGTCGGGGATGGCTGGTGGGAGGCAGAGACGGATAATGGTCAGAGGGGGCTGGTACCGGAGGCATGGATGGAGGTGAGTGGGGGGTATTGTCGGGCCCTCAAGGTCCATGCTTATTGACCAAGGAAAGGGTACCGTATATATGTAATAAGAAATGTGTATCTATAGTGTAAGGATTTTGATCGAAGTGGCAATATAGAACGTCGGGGATGGCTGGTGGGAGGCGGAGACGGATAATGGTCAGAGGGGGCTGGTACCGGAGGCATGGATGGAGGTGAGTGGGGGGTATTGTCGGGCCCTCAAGGTCTATGCTAATTGACCAAGGAAAGGGTACTGTATATAAGAAATGTGTGTATATGGTTGATACGAAGTGGCAAGGTGCAATGAGCCTGGTACCAGAGGCATGGATGGAGGTGAGTGGGGGTGTTGTCGGGCCCTCAAGGTCCTTGCTTTTTGACCAAGGAGAGGGTACTGTATATATAAGCATAAGAAATGTGTGTATATGGTGTAAGGCAGTTGATACAAAGTGGCAATATACCTTAAAGGGTGTGAAGACTCGTGCAAAAAGAAATGTCTAATGCCGGTAATCTGACCTAGTTTTGAATGAGGTGTAACAGAAGTGTTAGACACCACCAGAAAATACACACACAGCTTGCTACCATCGGTAATGAGACACTAGTGTACAGTCAGTACATACAGCTGGGGTCAATACCCACAATACAATGTACTTACGATACAGCGATGGACATCTCAGGTCCAGCTAAAGATAACAAGATATCATGATTCATTACTGTCTGCATTTTGTAGCAACACAAACAAAAACGTCACTTGCAAGCAACAGAAAGTTAACTTTTTCAGATGGCCGCACGCGGTTTGGGGCGAGTCTTCAATGCCTTTAAATTGGAAGGTACAATGAGCCTGGTACCAGAGGCATGGATTTGTGGTCAAAGTTGATCTCAAACTTTGAAGTAAAAGCGAAAGACGATAGTGAATTTCCTAGAAATGTGGATTATTTCCAGGTCATTGATATGAAAGTGTCTGAGTGATAATAACTTGTTGTTGAAATCAAAGAAATTAATAGCTTGCTCAAAACCTTTCACTTTATTTGGTATGTGGATATAGTCAGTGTGTACACGAATTGTGTTATTTTGTGTGAGGGTCAGAGGTCATTTGAGGTCACAACAGAGGTCAAAAGTCTGTGAAAAACTGTGTTAACTAACACACTTGTAAACTTGTAAAGAGGGACATGATTCAAGTTTCATAGTTGGTAACACATCGTGGGTTTGCACCTTTGCAAGAACCTCGCTAACCACTTGGAAACTGTCAATAATTTAAATCCTACTGTAGGTGCGGTATTGCTCTGCTGATCATGTATAAACAGTGGCAAGGAATTACTATTCCACCAAAAGAGCTCTGTGTTAATAGTCGACCAACATCCAAGGACACCAGCTCATAGTTGGTTCTTTTTCCGTTTCAATATTTGTCATGAATATTCATTGGATCATGCCACTCACACACTCTTTTCAATTCCATCATGTAGGTGTGGTATTACTCTTCTGATGTAAACAGTGGTACCTAAGGAATTACTATTCCGACAAAAGAGCTCTGTGTTAATAGTCGACCAACATCCAAGGACACCAGCTCATAGTTGGTTCTTTTTCTGTTTTAATATTTGTCATGAATATTCATTGGATCATGCCACTCACACACTCTTTTCAATTCCATCATGTAGGTGTGGTATTACTCTTCTGATGTAAACAGTGGTACCTAAGGAATTACTATTCCGACAAAAGAGCTCTGTGTTAATAGTCGACCAACGTCCAAGGACACCAGCTGATATAGTTGGTTCCTTTCCGTTTTATTATATATCATGAATATTCATTGGATCATACCACTCACACACTCTTTTCAATTCCTTTCTCGCAGATAATCACCGCCCCCCAGTCGGTTCCCGCCACACCAAACTTTGACGACGAGTGGGATGACGAGGACGAGGACGATGATTGGGATGACGGGGATTCGGTACAACAGGTACGGAAATGTATATGTATGTATATGTATGAGATATGAATGAATATGAATATAATGAATATGAATATGCATACAATGAATATGCATATACTCGGTGTTTAAGTTTAAGATTATAAGTAGCAGTTATGGATGAGCAACTCCTCATTCCATGCACCCCCACCCCACCCTTCCTTACCCTTGTTTGTACAATTTCTACAAAATGCAGTATGGAATATAACAGGCCTATCATGACACCTGACGATGATTGGGTATGACAAGGATTCGGAACACTAGGTACGGATTAAGGAACGACTTTAAGAAGAAAAAAAGGGTTTAATAAGGGGGAGTGTAGGATCGAGGTTGAAGACAATGTAATTCCATCCCAATTTAATCAAAACAGAAACAGGAGGGACTTCTATTTTCTGCCTGTTTCTAGGTCAAAATTTCCCTGGAGGAAAGGGACTGATGATGACATGATCTCAAACACCAACATGAATATGCATATGAATGAATATTAATATATGCATATAATGAATATGAATATGCATGTACCCAGTGTTGAATTCAGCCAGTTGGGATAATTTCCTCATGCTAATACCTCTGTAACTGTACGCCAATGTTATGCTCTCAAAGCACTGGTATTTGTCAGTACCAACAGTTCCTAACCTTGATCTGATAGAAACATGATATTCGTACTGCTCGTACTGACACTACGAGTGCTCTGAAGCGGGACATGACAGTAGAGTATAGAAAACATTGTCCCAACTGGGTGCAAACACAAACATCAACATGAATATGAATATGCATATAATGAATATGAATATGCATCAATGAATATGCATATACCCAGTGTTTAAGTTTAGATTATAAGTAGCAGTTATGGATGAGCAACTCCTCATGCAATGCACCCCCACCCCCCCCCCTTACCTTTGTTTTACCATTCCTAGAAAATGCAGTATTGAATACAACAGGCCTATCATGGCACCTGTCCCCAATCTTTCTCCTCTTTCATTAAGGGTCAGGTTAGGTAGACATTGCGACCAGCTATGACCCTTTTAGTATTTAATTTTTTTTTTTTTACATTCGGTACATTTGAAAGCAATCTTAAACCCAAAAATAGCAAGGAAAAGAGGTACTGAGAAACTGACTTGAAGAATTGAAGGAAAAACACTAAAAAAAATGAGAGATTTATAATAAACAATCTTCTAGCATCAATTTTAATAATGCAGTATCTGTTAAACAGCAATATTGCTGATCTGTAAAAGGGAGTAATCTCCTCCCAACTATAGGCCTTCATTCTACATTATGGCTTGGACAAGTTCCAAGGTTGTATCCCTTAGCGACGGCTAACAGGTCAAAGCCACATCTTGTGTTTAGGTTGTCACAAAAAGTCATGTGACCCTTCTTAGATGAGAGCAGCCTTCTCCGGACATCAAAGTGCAGTGCTATATATATACACACTTGGTTGTAAAGCCATGCCGCATTGTAAAACTGTCCTTACTAACAGTAACTTTATGGTCTGTGTGCTAGACTAGGTATTCCAGCCATTTTTATAGTTTATGAGCTTCTTGCATGTCAAAGGTCATTTCACAACAGGTGGTATTAAGATGTTAACGCTACAGATAACAGTAACTTTTAATAGATATTATATATATGGATATTAAAATCAATCTTGTATTTAAGAAGTTGATTCTAGCCCAAACATCATGTGACCTTGTTAGATGATAATTGCCCTTGAAATGAGACAGTTGAGTTTGTAGTGCAGATATCATACATATCTTGTGATATCATAAATAACTCTTGAATATAAAAGTGTGATATTTGTTATTAAACTCTTGAGAAAGCTCTTTCTTAATTTCGCCAAAACACACATCGACCCATTAATTCGAGCTGCCAAACATTCAGAGCAGGTCAGCCTAGCCTTAGCCTAACCTTCTTTGCATATATATATAAACACTTGGATTTGAAGCTGTTCTACATTTCATGAACAGTTGAGGAAGAATTACCAGTGAAAATTTGATCTCTTTTGCCAAATGAACTTTAATACAGACGATAGACAGAGACAGATAGGTGAAGTTAGTAATTTGGATGTTTGTGATGAGAATTGAATGTTCATATACAGTACCAAAAAACGAATATGAACACTTCCACGAGGCCTAAACACACATTCGTAGCAAAGCATAATTACTCAGCCTAGCCTAGCCTAGCCTAGCCTAGCATACTTCACATATACATTTAACAATCAGGGCTGAACTTGTTGAATTTCATTTACTGCAGAAGCTATACGACCGGTTAAAATTAAATTTGATCATGTGGCAAATTTGAATTATACCTCAAAGAGTTGGCACAAATCGTTGCCCTTGGCAACGATGAGAAGTGAAATTTTTATATTCATTATGAGGACATAAGTCAACCGACTGCTTTAAAGGCATCTGTCTGTACATAGGGACCCAAAGCAGAGGCAAAGGGGTATTAGGTAGTGACGTTAGATCCGAGGGGAAACAAGTCTGACATGTGACCTCATCCTTCCAGGATCCTCTGGAGGCCCAAGCAGCTGGGCGGAGCCTGGCTAAGACCAGGGCCCACAGTAGCCTCTCCCTGTCTAGGTCCGACGCAGAGGTCAAGAAAGAGCGAATCTTGTCTCGCTCGGCCACTCTGCAGCCGTCCCGCCAAAGAGTAAGTCGACTCCCGCATCGTGGCCCTTTGAAAGATGCATGACCTCCGACCTGTGCATCATGGCTCACGGTGTACGTGACCGGATTCTACTCTAGTTTAGTTCTAGCTCTCTCTCTCTATCTCTCTCAGATAGAAGGAGAATCCAAATTCACTCAAAACGGAAGAAATATTATATTTGGGGGTCAACGTCTGAGTGATTTGGTTGGGATAAGACTAGCGGTTTTACATCCAGTGGGGAAAACTTCTGTGTGTATAGACCTGGGGATATTTCCTATAGCTTACATCCATGGGCCAAATATCTGTACAAAAATGTATGGAAGGGTGCATGCTACACCGATACCTCCTGTCTCTGTTGTGCACAGACATCTTCTCTGTTATATACAGAATGACACCATTAACAATGTAGTCTGAAATTAACTGTTGCTCGTTATGGTTCTTTTGAAAAGAGAGGATTTTGAAAGATTTGCGATTTTTAGGTCCTATTAATATCCTCAAAAATCTGTCTAGGGATGGAATATAAAAGAAATATATCAGCGTACATGTACAGCAGATTCAAGAGACACTTTATTCAGATATAGTGACTAACGTCCATGGACATTCTATATTTGAAAATGGCCATGAGTTGGAAAGTATAGAACAGTGAAAGAAACTTCCAGCCTCCACTGGGATTCAAACCCCCTCCTCCCCCCCTCAATTCTTATGTTGTAAGCAAAGACCCTACTAGGCCATAGACACGGATTTTCCATCTAGAGTGTTCAAAGCCGGTAAGGAGGGTCATTAATCAATTGAAGGGTTTTGTCACTCGTATCACCGATCAATACTAGTCTCGTTTCATATCTTTTCCCTTACTCAAGAGATCAATCATGATGCTAAACCAAACTCGAAATATCATAATTTTGGGAATGGTTTGTGAAATCGAAAGAGATACTGTGTGAACAGGATGTGTTTTAAATGAAATTTAAATTAATGACCGAAACAGACGAATATATATATATCTACAGAAATGATGATATCTGCATTATGATATATCACATTTCATATAACATGATGCATTATGACATATGATGATCATATATGATGATGCATTAATATAACTATATATATAAATATATATATATAATTGAAAACATAATGAGAAGGAAAATCAAGAACAATGAAAAAACTTCCAGCCTCCACCGGGATTCGAACCCAGGCCTTCCCGCTCTGTATGCGGACACCCTGACCAGTAGGCTATGGACGCTGATTGTATGTCCAGAGGTTCAAAACCGGTAAGGAAGGTCGTAATTCCACTATACGCGTTTGTCACCTGTATCGAACAATACTAGTTCTGTTTTTGGTGACATATTTTTGCCTTACTCTAGAGATCAAACATGATGCTAACCAACTCGAAAATCGTTTGTGAATCCTAAAGCCGGATCTATCTATCTCTGACACTTATCATTCCCTCTCCTCTCCTCTCAATTACCAAAACAACCTCAACAGAGGTTTTCTTCTTTTCTTTGTTCAGTTGTTAGCTGTTGATAGGCTACTCATTTTACTCAGAAATTCTGCTGTATATAGGGAGCTGGATAGCCTTTAACTTTACCAATTATTTTTCATATTAGGGTATAGCATAGGTGAAACTACAGAATCAATCAATTGTAACCGCATCTAGTCAACTCGCTGTGTGGTGTTGTTGTTGTTAAAAGTGTACTTACTGCTGCTACTACTGGAAGTACCCAACCTTATGAGAGTCCAGAGTTAGGTTATGACCTACTTTTGATGGGGGTGGGGGTGGGTGGTAGGGGGGGTTTGTTTGATGTACACATACATAACAATTTTGCATAAATGTACTCTATATTGCATGTTAAACCCTTTCTTAATAACCATATTGTTCAGTTGAGTGTACCTTGATAGAGTACATAGCAGTCAATGTATAGGATTCAAGTATGTCCCACAAAAAAAAAAACTCTTTTGAGTTGTGATAAAGGGGGGCTGGTGAAATAAATATAAAAAAATAAATAAAAAATAAAAATAAACATAATACAAAAAAACAAATGAATAAATAACAAATGAATAAATAACCAGAGATTCAAGTAATCCAGGCCGAATTCTAATCTGGGCCTACCAAGGGTTTGGATTGTCTTGCAGAATTTCGTCTGGGCAGACCAAACTCTTAGAACGTGGTGCCAAATTTATTTGAATGAATGTTAATGTGGTATTTATATATAGGACAGCTTGTTTACGAAGGATATATTTCTTCGCCTTTGCGCACAAATTTGCTTGAAAACGGAATCAAATTTAGTCCGGATGTGGTTGCAGATTGATACAAACTGCTGCTACCAGCAATTGACATACAGAGTATGAGGGCTAGGTACAGTGAGGGTAGAAACCTATGTATTTAGAGGTTTTGATCTGATGTGTTACGAGTAATGCTGCTGCATAGGTACTCTCTCTCTCTATATATTTGCATGTAACCTTCCTTAACCCTACTGAACAGTAAGAAGAAGTTTATAGTAGTGACAGAGGTTGGGGGAAGGGGGGGGGGGGTGGGGAGAGCGACATATCTAAATGAGCTCCTGCAGGCCGGTAATAGCAAAATAATAAAAGAAGCAAACTAGGGAATAAAGTAGGAGTAAAGTAGACAAGCAAATCAATTATTTTTTAGGGTTGGAAGCGTTAACAAATATAATAGAACTAGAGCTAGCCAGAGGAAGGGGAAAGCAGACTGGGGTGGGGGAGGGCTACCCTGGCCCTGGCAATACCACCCTCTCAGGAGTACAGTATATATCTAGCCATATAGAAAAAAAAAATGTAGATACATTGATCTAGACATTATACATATTGTTGCATTGTAGTACATACTGTATATATATATATATATATATATATATATTTATATATATATATATATATATATATATATGTGTGTGTGTGTGTATATGTATATATATGTATAGGAACACAGATCTACACATGCATTCTAGTACATACTGTATACAGATACATAGATCTGCACATGTATATGTTCTGACATACAGTAGTTGTTGAACACTTGATATTACATATTGACCCACTTGGCAGTGAAGTTATATATGCCTACAATAGTGTGTCCTTTTGAGGATCCACTTAAGAACAAGTCAAATAATAAAAATAATTTACTAATAAATAAACCTAACGTTTTAATGAGGAAATAGGGGAAATGAGATATGTAGCAAAAGTTGGTAGAAAGACTACCGAATGCTATATGAGAGTACAGGTACATATCCATCTTTTGATATGATAGTCGGTATTTTTGGCGAGATTTGTGACTTTAAGTTTCCATGGTAACTACCATGCTTGCTTTTAAATAGCAGGATACCTCGGTTTCAGTTTTTAATGACATTTTAGCAGCCAGTTTTCTCTGCATCATTTGCATGATATGCTAATAATGCAGAAAAATATTCATAGTGTCAATATTCATTTGTCGCTTGTAGTGGGAATGAAAGAAGAAAACAAAATATATATATATATATATATATATATATATATACAGTATATTTATTCAGGTAATATTGAAAGCTCAAAATTTTGAATTTTGTAATTTAGGCTTAAAACAAAAAAATGTTTAATTTTAATATTGCCTCACTCTGTAAATATTAATAACTTCCATATTTTGATATAGTTGTGGGAAAAAAAATTATTCTGTGGAAGACAGAGTATCTTTAATACTGTACAGTGACTTAACATGCTTGTGTGTAATCTATATATATATGTTTCTTGTCTTGGTTCAAAATAGCGTTACGTTAAAAATGATAGAATGAATGGGCCGGGGGGGGGGAGTGGTAAGTAGTGTGGTCATGTGACCGATCACCTGATATGTATTGTATATTGACATGGAATGTTGGTCTTGTTCTTCCTTGCATGGTTCAGTCTGCACGCCACAGACCGAGAACAGTAAGTATATATTGAAAATACTCATCAATCTAATAACTCACGGCTTTTGAGATTTAATTTAAATTTTTGATGCATATTCATTAGGTTCCTGGCACAATAATACGGTAACATCTGAATCGATTACTAATCTGCTTCACGTACAGGTAACGTGTGGTAGCCTCGTGGCAGACTACCGGCCCACACTTTGTCGTTGCACATACCTTCTGTGAGCACTAACAGCTTAAAAAATAAAAAAAAATGAAAAAACAATTTGTATGTAAATGATATTCTTTAGTCCATACCCTACTAATAATGGACATGGCCCTCTGATGTACCTTTACTTGACCTTACCTTAACCCCTATCCATGATGCAGCCCATTATGAGCTCATGATGAGATCATCATGATTCCATACTATGATGAGAGCGTGGTGGACAATTGGCTGAGGCGTCGGCCTCGCGATCCAAGGATTGCTGGTTCGATTCCAGCCTTGTTCATTACGTTTTGTCCTGGGGCAAGATGCGTTTATCTCAATTGCCTCTCTCCTACCAGGGGTTAAATGGGTACCTTGTCATTGGGCGCAGTATATAACTGCAGCCACCTGTAGGGATTGTCTCTGGGACAGGTTATCATCGACCAGGGGTAATATAACGTCTGTAAAGCGCTTTGAATCCTATTGCTGGTGTAAAGCAATATATATATAATCGAATATTATATTATTTATTATGCTTTAATAGAGTAATCCCAGGTAATAATTTAACCTGGTGCTGTATAGAGAAATTCTATGCAAAAATGGTCCAATTTCTATACATGTGTTCTAGTGTAAAGCTGTGTATGTACAGCGGTTTTCTACACAGGGATGATACATATAATTAGTATTCAGAGAGAAGAAAACTTCAGAGCCTTCTAGAAATCTACACAAAAATTTGAACGCTAAATTATCCCCCTTACTCTTGAGGTGTCGATTTACTCCAAAAATATGTTTTTATAATCTTTTTAAACCCTATCCTGTGATCACAATACTACAGTCAAGTATTACTAAAATTGAAATGTAAAATTGTTCATAAAACTTAAAATTAGTAATTGTGTATATATGTGTATGCAACAACAGCAGTAAGGGTAGACCGTTCGTCTTTAGAATGGGTGACATCTCTCTCTATCTGTCTAGCATCTGCGCTGCATTCCCTGTCACAGAGGGTGCTATAAATTCTCGAAGCTACTTTTAGCTCCCGAATACATTTTCCCACATCATACCTCGGAGAGAAATCTAATGGTAAGATAACTCCGGCATGCGAAACAAAACAGCTATGTCCATTAAAACACCCTGTTACTTTAACTGTAAATTATCTTTGCAGGAATAGGCTAAAACCAGTAGAGAATATAGAACATGTCCATCATGCCCATGATCATTAAATGTCTGATTGTCTATGTGTGATTGTCTTTAACACCTGAAGAAATTTTCATTTCGCAAAAATTAACAGTTTGATAATCGATCAACGATACAGTACCGTAAACCTAACCAGCTAAATTTCTCTGAAATCTTTGTGCTTTCCCACAATGCATCGCTGTTTGAAAGATAATATTTTGCCGTACAGGAAATGGATCGTGGTGTGGGTGTGCCGCGCCAGGACACGTTTGTGTTCTATTAGTGCCAGTCGGCATCCTTCGTCCATTTCCCAAATTTCCCTTCCCTCCCATCGACGGTCATAATCGACGGTGCTTTTGTTTCGGCTGTACTTGCCAAAAAAACGATCTTGTCACTTCCTTGAATAGATATCATTTAGATAAGTTTGTGGACTTTTTGCACAGTATTGCAAGCTGTTGAAATGCCAATTATGTGAGAACTTTTGGAACTTTTAGCTTAATGTATCTAGTACTTTAATGGTCAAGATGACATTGCCACTTATTAAAGGGAAATAGCTAGACTGTACATTTTGTGTGTGCAAAATATGCTAGAAGCCATCTCCCCCCCCCCCCCCCCCACCAAAGAAACTGGTCATGTAGGGTTCAAACTAAATTATACTGCAGCTCTCCCCCAAAATATCCCTATATTTCAGAAATTTATACCAAACTTGGTCATGTTACATCCTTGCTTTTCTCCTTACAGTATCTTTTTGTGTGTTTTTATCCTAACTTTACACTCTTGTCATCCAGACCAGTAGTTTGTTCCTGTTGAAAAAGCTTGTCTAGATATTAATGGCATCGTTCAGCTTCTAGCCAAAAATTGGAATTAACTCCTGAGTTACTAATAATAATAATAGTAAATATCAGCAGTTATGTTTTACGATGCTTTAAGCGACCGCAAATGTGGGAGAAACCCGCAAGGGCTTAAAGATTACAACTTACACGTCAGGGTGGCTTCCAATTCAACATTTTGATTCGCGTTTTGGAATCTTTTCAATTTAGAAAGTCATTTCAGATGGGAGGGTAGATTGTTCTTGGATGAAAAACCCACTTTACTATGACCCGGGCCGGGTATCGAACGGGGAACCTCCCGATTTGCTAAGCCTCATTGCTTCAAATGCCACCGCCTTTATCCACTCGGCCACGGCACCTGTACAAATACCATTTGGTATCCTCGTCCCGATACTGCTATCAATTTCTGGCATAGTCAGAGGTGTACGAGGGTGATCGAATCGATTCGCCGTGATTCAATATTTCGCTTGAGAAAATCTTTTTTAACCCTAACCTGTAGCCTGTGACCAATTTTTGTTTTTATTTTGTATTTCTAGCATCTTTTTTGGTGCACACATACAGTACATTGCACCACCGTACGTCCCAGCATGCCAGAAATATACCAAAAATTCGGTCACATATCTTCATCGAACTAAATTCCTTTTTTGCACTTTTTTCGTTAAATTCAGTTTAATCACGGGTCGATTGAAAATTTAAAAGGCTTTAAAATCTAAACACGGATGACATTTCCCAATGAGCTAATTGTTTATTGTTTATTTGATTTTCCACAGATAATAAATATATAGATGTGGAGTGAAGTCCTTTAAAATGCCAATACAGGCTTAACAAAGTAAAGGACTCCCAACTTATAAGTCAGCTATCATTAGTAGTAAGCATGTTATGAAGTAGTTGGGTATCGGCTACCAGTTTTCTGGTCGACAATAAAAAATGTTTACTATCTTTAAACCTTTTAAAATAAAAATTAAAATAAAAATAAAATAAAATTGTTAGCAAATTGCTTATCCACTAGAGAGCCTGTGTAAGATCCTAGCAGGATCTTTTTCAGCCTTCTTTAGCCTTTGAAGAAGATCCTGCTAGGATCGAAACGTCAGGTCAACTTACTTTTACACATTTAAACCTTTTACTAACTTTTTTGCAGCATCATTGAAGGTGTCAATGATGATATTGCTTTTAAAACTGCAAGTTACATTGATCATTCATGATGTATCTAAATCAACAGGAAAAGGCAATAATGCAAGACTGTAACTTAACGCCAGTGTGCAGTTTAGTTACTAATTGCTTCCTGGCAGGAACTCCTCAGGATATTTTCATGCAACGTTTGTTCTCGTTCTCTCTTAGGTTTGTTTGAATAGCTTTCAGGAAGAGAGCTTAAAATAAAGGAAAAGAATTGTAGATATATATATAAATGTACAACATAGTGTTTTTCTGAGTCAAAAAAACTTAAGGAAGTCATCAGTAAAGTGGACAAAACAATGTGTCGTTTTGAACTTTGAATCATAAGCAGCTTTAAATAGAAACTGTAATGTCATCGTTGCCGTGTTCCTGAAATTTGCCCAGATTGCTAAAAAATTTTGCTGCGACGGTTTTAGAACGCAGAATCGTAACTTTGGTTTCGTTATAACTCATAATGTTTGTTTTACAATTTTTAGAAAATCATGAACATTAAAATTTAGGATTTTTTTTTGAAATTTTCGAAATGGAAATTGACAGTCTGAGTTATTGTTTAGTTCTTGATCGAAATCAACTCAAAAAAGGGGTTTCATTGTAACTGATGTCTGTTTTACAATTTTTTTGCAAAAACCATGTTAAAAATTTGGATTTTTTTTTTTTTTTTTTAATTTTTGAAATGAAATTTGACAGGATGTATTGTTTAGTTCTTGATCGAAAAATCTGCTGAAAATATCGTGATATGAATATTTCAGTAGATAGGTGAATTAATTATTGTTGTTTAACACTGTGACAGTACTGTGCTAGATTTGACCATGCAATACATGTAGATTTCAAATAGGAAGTGATAACCAAAAGGGAATCTCCCTGTGGTGGGATGTTATGACATCTGCAGTTGGGTCAATATGTATATTGCTCGTCTGCTCTGTTAAATTGGACCTTTAGAGCAAGCGTGGGAGGTTTGTCAAAGTTCTGTTTCTATTGAACAGGAGAAAACTTGTGCATCCCAAAAGAGAGGCAGAAGGTATCCCATTTGGGGGGTCTACCAGAAATTGCCCAAATTTGCCGTTTTTTATAGGTTCCTTCACAGGCAGAGATTGGAGACTTGAGCAAGTCTAATTATGATATCATCAATACGGACATAGGTCTCGGTGTCGATTAAGACAAGATTGATTACGATGATCGGGTAAAATTGTGAAAAAGAGGAAAAAATACAACGAGGGAAAGTTATCATTCTTTACCTCCGAGTGCACTATGATATCACAAATTAAAATCCTGTCCCTAACCACTTTCCAATCCCCCTCCCCCCCTCCTCCCCCTCCACTGAGTCATTTTTGAAAAGGGAATTTCACCTTATGTTTGTTTATTGCTTACAACTGACATATTGATAATTAGTGCACTTTTCTTTTTCTTATTCCACTGTAAAAATTTGCCCACGTTTTTAACTTTCCCCACATACACCCCCACCTGCCCTCACCCCACCCCTTCCCTCCCCTGCCCCCATATCCACATGCATGTTTAGCATTCTTCAAATACTCTTAGACCGCTTTCCTCAATTACTCTACGTACATTCATTTGCTTCCTGCACATAGACACCTTGCAACACAAAGCATGTACAGGTTTCTATCTAGTCATGTAGACTTGAATTTAAACTGACATGTGTGCATATATAAACAGTTTTGAAGGTGTTTATATTTTTTGCAACAATATAAGGTGAAAAAAAGAGGTTCATTGTTACTGTATCTTTGGTTGCTGTGGTTACTAATACAGTACTATATTTATTAACATACAATAGAAAAATGTGTCATGTTACCAATATTTATTTTCTTTTGGTATGTTCAGGTACAGAGTAGTACATAGGTGTAGGAATTGGATTTCAGCCATTCAACTGCCAGGGTACTCCATTCTGTGGTACACTGTGTAACAACTACCGGTATCATATAGTAGAGTTTCCTCATAGAAAAGTTTGGTTATCAGAAGCTTGGCATCATTGCTTCTCTCCCCTCCCCCTCCCAGTCCCCCCAACCACCCCTTCCCCTCATCACTTTTATTTTCCCTCACCCCTTCCCCTCATCACTTTTATTTTCCCTCACCCCTTCCCGTTTTTTGCTGAGACAGACTTTTCTGTGAATTAAACAGTTTTTCATGTTTTCTTTACAAACAAATCAGAATACTGTAACTACGTCCTACTGGTATATGTTATGCAATCGTTATTTACATGATTTAAACTGGCTTTACCCACAGACCTCTATACATATTATGCAAATTTAGGGTTATCATATACATGATTCTGGAAAATGTTTTCATATTTTATAATCTACTCATTAATTTTCTTTGTTGTTCAAGTTTGTTCTGCTGTGAACTATCGTGTGTACTTTCCATAATTTCATCAAAGTGGTCAAATTTTTTTCCCTTAAGCTCATAATAATCTATGACATATCAAAATTAATTTTTGTGCCTCTCGGATAGTCGATTCTTTTAATTTGGAATTTTCCAGTCCTCACATCAATTTTTTTGACTGGACATGTAAATAAATCGTCTTGTGCCTAACGAAAAATCATCATTTCATAATCTTGTTGCCTCAAATCAGTCCTTTTTATTAATTCGGATTTTTTAAGACCTCCTCCCATCATTTCCCGACTCGACCTTTTGCAGAAGGGGGTCGCGACCACCGATACTTCACAGGTGAAACTTCGACGGAAACGGGACAGCACGCAAGAAATGGTAACCTTCTACTTTTTCCAGAGCACAGCTGCCAGAGTAAAAAGTGCCGGCAACTTTCTTCATGCAAAATTTGTAAAACAAAAATTATGATTTTAAACTTATCAAAAGCAGATATTATTTGCCCATATTTCTATATTTATATATATGCACAATGCAAGCAAAACCACACGGAAACACCATGGTTCCCAAGCAGTCTGGAAAAATGAGGGAAAAGTCTGTATAAAGGAAAACACACTTTTCTCGACATTTGAAGGTCCCTCGAACTGTGAATTTCGACCTGGCAAAGTGAGGGGGAAAAAAATCCTCATTTAGGAACTTCTCCTCAGTATATGATCATGGGCTTAGAACCTGTGAGAGGGTACATGTCCCACCCCAACCCCCACTTTTTTAACTGTGGGAGCATACCACAAAATATCCACCCCCACACTCTTCTCTCAAGTCAAGTTTAAATACTCGATATCTCAGCAAAATAAAAAAAAATTAAAAATAATTTTTTATGCAAATTTCCCCTTTCTTCACATATACACCGCATGGTACCAGGCAACTAAAGGACACCTATATGGATAAATTAAAAATTATTTATTAAAAAATATTTTAAAATTATAAAGTGTGCGCAACACTGAAATTGCCAATTCTATAAATCCTTAAATAGATTAAGTCATTTTATAAGTTGTTTTGTTTTTGTTTGGTCAGCACCAATAGCACAATAATGCATGATTATTACAGAAGCTCTAAACACTTGAGCTGATATGGAAATATATTTAAAAGTGTGCAGTTTGCAGGAATATGAGTTGTTGAGTATTAAGTTCACTCAAACACTTCTTTGTCCCCACACAACAACTGTACTCTCGCTGATCCGAGATGACTGAATTCCTGTTTGGGAGGACTGGCTTTGGACCCTTAATTTTGCAGGTCAAGTTCAGAAGCGGTAATACATGTGTGCAACACTAGTACTATTACCAACATGTATATTTCCCGTTGAATCTTTCTAACAGTTTAAGCTACACTACAAATAAGCAGGTTAGTAAATTATGGATTGTATCGCAAAAGTTCGCCAAATATCCAATATATTCTCACACACAATGTTTTTGTCACTCTTCCACGATATTTGTTTTTTTTGTTTTTTTTGTTGTTATGGTTTACAATTCCATCCAATTGCAATATATACTTTATCACTTTCTGCATTATTTATGTATGAACTAAAGTTACAACTGTTATCAAAACTTGCCAGTGTTTTTATCATTAAATATCAGATTTAATTGCTACATGTATATAAAACTATTTTTAAAACCTTCTTGAACAGCTTATTTTCACATGCCAATGATAACTTTTCTTTTGTCATGCAAATTCAGTTCTACAAAGCTGTGTATAAAGACATACCGTCGCAACATTTTGCCTAAGTTGCCTTTTTTTTTTATTAATGAGTCGACGTAATCCGAGTTGGAAATTCTCCAGGGTTTTATTAAGTGAAACTATTTAATTTATGCAAAGTTCCTCTCTGTGTGATTATAGTACCTCTAACCAATGTGCATGCGCACTGGTGTATTGTTCAGAGGTGGTTAAATGTAAATTTGTATAGCAGTCATCTATAGGGCCAGCTGACAGCAGAAATGAAATTAATCATAATATTTCATTATTAAATGTACTCCTAAAATAATTGCGGCAAACTGAGCAATATATATGAATATATAGATATATATATATACAACTGAAATCGCAGTGAGTTGAAAAACCCATAACAGTGAAAAAACCTCCAGCCTTGACCGGGACCCGAACCCGGGCCCCCCGCCTCACATGCCAACACCCCGACCACCAGGCCATGGACATGTACCGCAAGCCCAGAGGTTCGAAACCAGCAAGGAAGGTCATAATTCCACTGTAGGCGTTTGTCACCACATATCGAACAATACTAGTTCTGTTTTGGTGACATATTTGCCTTACTCTAGAGATCAAACATGATGCTAACCAACGAAGTGGAAATAAACGACAAAGGCAAATGAATA
The DNA here is from genome assembly GCF_037975245.1 of Apostichopus japonicus. Classification (NCBI taxonomy): domain Eukaryota; kingdom Metazoa; phylum Echinodermata; class Holothuroidea; order Aspidochirotida; family Stichopodidae; genus Apostichopus; species Apostichopus japonicus. The sequence continues at coordinate 14,128,073 of NC_092576.1, read as the reverse complement.
TATATCTGTATAATTTAAATCGTAATGAGTTGGAAAATCCAGAACAGTGAAAAAACTTCCAGCCTCCTCCGGGATATATATAAATATGTATCGCTCAGTTTTTCTCAATTATTGTCAAAAGTAAAGCAAATGAAAATGATATAATTTATTTAAATTAAACATGATCCTGATTATATATATCACATTAATGTAGCATAGAATCACCTCAGGGCACATTGTAGTAGTACCACATATATATATACTGTATATGTAGATCAGAAGTTAAAAGTCATCTCATCCACATCATTTCAAGAATGTAGAGAGCTAATATACGTCTAGGCTCTGTAGATCATTCATGGGACATGTTACTCTGATGGCCACGGTCAGGTGCGTGGTGGACAAATCACGAGGGTCTTCATCCCAGTGGTCAGTCAAAATCCATTTGTGTATACATAGAAGCTACATATATATTATATATTGCGAGATCATTCCATAATTTCATAGTATGTTAATGATTCGGAATGAAAATTAAAGGAAAGAAAAAAAATCTTTGTATAAAGTTGCATTTGTGATAATTACTAAGATGCATGCAATATTACTTTAACATCTGTGTACTGTAGGTATGCATTGACCAAGGACCATATTCAGTTATTGGAAATTTTCTGATCCATAGCAAGTATGCTGTGTTGTATAAATTACAGTAGCATCCTGCAATTAATATTTGCAGTCAATTCACTCATTGAGATATCTTTTACAATGCATATATTTTCAAATTGTCATTTTTTGATAATTCCCCCAAAATCACATCTCTTCAGTATAGAAGTATTTAACAGATTTACTTTTGGGCAAAATATTGATTTGTGAATCTTTATTATTATTTTTTCTATAAAATAGTATGAAAAAGACCTCCTTTTAAATTTGCAATAGTTTATACATTTATATCTATATAACGTATATATATATATATATATATATATTTAGAAGCTATACTTTGGTAAAGAGAAAATCTTATTAAACATACAGTATTGATATTGATGTCATGCAAGTTCTTGTTTGGTGAAATGATGGCCACTACGTTAAAAGTCTAGTTTAATAATATGTACTACAGTATGTGATTATTTACATTCCCACACAGTAATCTTGTACTGTGTCACTATTAATGGTTATGCAATAGAACTAAACATGTCCGAGACTAAATATCGAGTGATTCATCTGATTTATGGATTTATGGCTCGACTGCCTCTCTCTCAGTAATATGCAGAGTGGGTGGAGCTTGAGTCTGCTTCCAGGTTTTAGAGGGCTTCCACGGGCAGCAGTGGTTGCTAGCTTCCTTTTGTTAGCATTACAATAGGCCTTGCTGATTTAGACTTTTGGATATCGATTGAGTACGCTCTTAAGAACAGCATTAAGATAAACTTTTCCGACAAACCTCAACCGTACGTTTAGCGAATTATTTTCTCCTTCATGGAAGTTACATTTTTTTTCTTAAGTCTTTCTTAAGTCAGAAAAATTCTTGCTCTTGAAAAAGAAAAAAATCAGCACAGTTGTAAATTGCAAAAAAAGATAAATATATACTTTACATATTTAGAGTGTTGTGTAAAAAGTTTTGGTAAAACAGGTTACCTCTTCGAGGGGAATGAGGTAAGATTTATTACGGTAAATAACGGTATGTTAACGAGTCGTGACGAGCCTATCGTACGATTTTCAGGGAACAGCATCGTCAAGGAAACAGCGTATTTATTGTTCAGTTGTTATTTTTATTCCATAATAAAGCACTTATGAACGTAAAAATATTGGTTTTCACGTTATAATGACCAACCTTTGTATCACTCTCATGCACTCTTTGTCAATGCACTTTTAAAATTGGAGCGATTTATCACTTCTCCACAAGTCCACTTGAGTCGAGGCATTTTATGTTGTCATGGCGACATGCACACCGACTTTTTAAATTGCTTCGAAAGTTTGAAGTCCAATGCGCTCAGACTGTCAGATATGGTGTGATATTGTCTGCAAACTTGCTGACCAGATTAGCACTAAAATCTAGCATATTTGCCGACATGGTATTCCTTGCATTCATTTTCTGTTGATTTACATCATGTCATAACTGCAATGTTTATTGGTGACCCTAATTGGTCATTCCTCCACCCATCATGAGAGAAATAGCAAAGTTATGATAAATAAATTTTCCTTTGTCCTTGATAACCAGTATTAATCTCTCTACCATACCTTTTAATACTTTATTTATCATTATTATTTTTTGGGGGGGGAGGTGTTGAATGCCAGGGGGGGGAGAAGGATTAGGATGGTGGGGAGAAATTTTTTGTACTAATCTTAGAATTATATATTTTACATAATTTGATATTTTCAAATTTGAAATTTTCAAAAATCTCAATTTTGTTTGTTGGTTTATTATTACCATCTTGACACTTTTTTTTTATTTCAGGATTCAGGAGTCAACGGATCAGGGAATAATTTTGGTCTCCAATCGGCGAACAGAACCAGGCCGAAAACCGCGGACGCGTCCGGGAAAGGAACGGTCAAGAAGAGCTTTGCAAAGTAAGAAGCGTGATGCGGTGTAACCATAGAAACGAGAGACGGATACACCCGTCAATTTGTCCGGGAAGCCCGGATTTTTTTTTTTCTCGCAAGAAATGAGGATTATATACTGTAATATATATAAGTATATATATAAGTATATATTGTATTTTGAGGACATGGCAAAAGATTCAGGGAAAGGGTTCGACTTTTCTGTGATAATAATCATGGGCGTCAACAGGTGGGGGACAGGGGGACATGTCCCCCCCACTTTCAAAAGTGGAGGGGATATCATATCATTTGTCCCCCCCACTTTTCAGAGCAGTTATTAAAAAAATCACATGCATATGCGCGATTTTCTATCACAATTGCTGAGCTGATTCAAATAGAATCTAACTTAAGAATCATTATCAATAAATTGCACTGGAAATTAGAACAGTGCTTGGCCCTTTATCCCCCTTCCTCCGATATTCACCCTCCCCGCTTCGTCCGAGACCTCTGATAAAAGTTTGTGCGATGTTTGAACGATGTTTTAGAGTGTTTTGTGGAAGCACCCCTTCTCGCCAGAAATGGAATTCCCCTTGCCCTACACTGTGAATCAGAGAAAACGACGCATTTCAACTTGAAAACAAGTCGAAGACCCCACCAGGAAGGTAATATCATATATTTTAGGCCCTACAGACAGTATTCTGCCTGTATGCAGGGTATTATATGATACCAAACTACCTAAAATATTTCGTTTGAGATGGACGCTGTGTAATTCGTTTCCCTTGGTGTCAGAACGGCATCTTTCTACCAGTACTTTCTGTCGGAATTTAGTTTTGTGAGACAAAATTTCTCCTCACAGATCTGGTTCTGATGTAACTAAAAACGACTCAGGAAGGCCGTCTCCTGCGATCTAGGGGGTCTTATGTACCCAAAATTTTCTGGTACGCTACGCGCCAACCAATGGTGGCGCTCCGCTCCACTTTCTGAAACCTGCTGACGCCCATGATAATAATAATAATAAATGAGACTTATATAGTGCCAAATCAGTAGACAAAGGCACTGCTCAAGGCGCTCTACAAAGAAAGCAGATTAATTTACAAAAGTACAAGTGAAAAGATGGGTCTTATGTAGACTTTTGAATGTAGAAAGTTTAGAGCAAGTTCGAATGTGATCTGGTAACTTGTTCCAGAGATAAGAGCCAGAGTATTCAAAGCTTCTGTAGCCATATGTCTTCAAGCAATAAATGGGGTTAAACAATTCTCTAAGGCGACGATAAATATCGCGATCCATTTTCTGGAGGAATGTAGATTAGGGAACATGATTTATTAAAAACAGATTTTAACCCTAGCAGTGATCATTTTGAAAAATGTTTTGGTTTTCCATGTGTCACAATGTTGCATACAAAATCTTAATAGTGTGCACATTTCTTGGATTTTATAAAAAGAAAATAGCTGAATCCAACATGAATGAGATGGGCCACTTTAGTTTCCAAGCTTGTCCACTTTTTTTTTTAAGTCTGCTTTCGTTGGAAAGGTTGTACACTTTGAATGCATTTTGGGGAAATTTTGTGTGATGAATTAAAATTTTAATTTCGTGGTACTTTGCCTTATACAGTAAGTTAGCTTTTTCTTGTGTTATGAATTTACTCATTTTAGTGTTAAGTTAGCTAGGTTTTTGCGTTATGAATAACTGTCAATTTAGTGTTACCTCCTCTTACAGTAAGTTAGCTTTTTGTGTTATGAATAACCCGTTTTAGTGTTATTTAGTGTTACAGTAGGTTAGCTTTTGTGTTACGAATAACTCTTATTTTTAGTGGTGCTTTGTGTTCCAGTAAGTTAGCTTTTTGTGTTATGAATAATTCATTTGAGTGTTATTGAGTGTTATAGTAAGTTAGCTTTCTGTGTTATGAATAATTCCTTTTAGTGTTATTTAGTGTTACAGTAAGTTAGCTTTCTGTGTTATGAATAATTCCTTTTAGTGTTATTTAGTGTTCCAGTAAGTTTAAGCTTTCTGTGTTATGAATAATTCATTTTAGTGTTATTTAGTGTTACATAAGTGAGCTTTTTGTGTTACAAATAACTCATTTTAGTGTTAAAGTAAGCTAGCTTTTTGTGTTATGAATAACTCTAATTTAGTGTTACAGTAAGTTAGATTTTTCACATACGTCTTGATTTCTTTTTTCACATACTGTACATGTATCTTCTTTTTTTCCTTTCTTCTTCTCTTAGTCGTTTTTCAGTTTTTGCCAAGGCAGGGGGAGATGCGTATCTCCTGGGAACACAACCCAAGACAAGATCATTAACAGAAAACCCACTCTATCATATCATTGTGAGTACATGTGCAAACATAACTTAAAGGCATTGAAGACTCGCCCCAAACCGTGTGCCGCCCTGTGAAATAGTTAACTTTCCGTTGCTTGCAAGTGAATTTTCTCTCTTGTCGCTACAAAATGCAGAAAGTAATGAAACGTGATACCTTGTTATCTTTAGCTGGACCTGAGATGTCCATCGCTGTATCGTTTGTACACTGTGCTGTGGGTATTGACCGCAGCTGTATGTACTGACTGTACACTAGTGTCTAATTACCGACGGTAGCAAGCTGTGTGTGTATTTTCTGGAATCGATGGTAGTGTTTAACACTTCTGTTACACCTCATTCGAAACTAGGTCAGATTACCGGCATTAGACGTTTCTTTTTGTGCGAGTCTTCACACCTTTTAAGAAACCTTGAAGCCTGTTTGGCTATACTGTCTATGTATTGAATTATCCATTTTCAGAAGAAAGGTGCAAGAACTTGCTCCATAATTCTCAACTATTAAACGTACCTTTTCAAAATGCTGCTATAAAGCTGCGAGAGCTGCAGATCCCCCTGCAGCAAAGCTTTATTCATTTTTGTTGGATGTCAAAGGTCATTTGGGGTCACCAGGGATGAAATGGTGAAAATCTTGTAAGCACGATATCTGAAAGGAGGGAAGGTCGGAAAGGAATTTTTTTTTCGGGGGGGGGAGGGGGTGGGGGGTTTGGCGCGAAGTTGAAAATTTGTTGAATGTTTTCAGTTTTTTGTTCGGTCTTCCTTGCCAACAGGACAGCGATGAAGGGCCGATATGGGAGAGCACAGAGGGATTCACTGTCGATATAAAAAACCCAAAGAAAGCCAGCAAACTTCACGGCATGAAGACGTACATTGCCTACCAAATAACTCCATCAGTAAGTGATAATTTAAAGAAACAAAACCTTTATAAACTGCCAAACATCACCATGGTCTAGTCATGGAACCAAAACAACACATGTTAGTGGCACTACGTTAATCTGTATAACTTTGTCTTAAATCATACCTAGAATTTCATACTTTAAGCCACTTAAATACTGATATAAAAATATGCCAGTACATTACAAAAAAAAAATCTACTGGCTAACATGAAATTTCCCTCTAGAATTATCCTTGAAGTGCAGCAATGTGTGTCTACTAGCAGAAATATTCATGTGCCTTTTTCCCCTTGCCCTGGCATTTTATTGTTATGCTGAAAGATATGTAGTTTGCCTACCACTTGAAGTCATCAATGTGTAGGCTTCATAGTAAAATGAAAGGCTTGTTTTGGTCTTGAACAAAGTGTTTGAATTTCATTTGTTTCATAACTCAGATTTGTCTCTTAATGTTCTACAATACAAATCAAATTTTATTCTTGTGCCTAGATAATATCTCTAATATCAAGATATTTTCATTGCTTTTGATCTGTTGCCATGGCATTATAGTGTCATCCTTAGACCTTACCCGTTACCATGGCACCCACCTTCTCGGACAGGTATCATTTGATGATGTACTAGAAGTTTACTTTGCAACAGTTTCTATATTACATAATACTGCCACAGCAGATATTTTCATTGCTTTTGATCTGTTGCCATGGCATTATAGTGTCATCCTTTGACCTTATCTTTTACAATGGCACCCACCTTAGCAGACAGGTATCATTTGATGATGTACTTAGAAGTTTACTTTGCAACAGTCCAAATATGTAATACTGCTACAGCAGATATTTTCATTGCTTTTGATCTGTTGCCATGGCATTATGGTGTCATCCTTTGACCTTATCCGTTACCATGGCACCCACCTTAGCAGACAAGTATCATAATTTGATGATGTACTTAGAAGTTTACATTGCAACAGTTTCTAAATTACATAATACTGCCATGCAGATATTTTCATTGCTTTTTGATCTGTTGCCATGGCATTATAGTGTCATCCTTTGATCTTCTCTTTTGATCTCTGTTACCATGATCTCCTTTGATCTCTGTTACCATGGCACCCACCCTATCGGACAGTTATCTTTTGAGAGTTTAATAGAGTTAACTTTGCAACAGTTTCTATGTTAGGTAAAACTGCCAAAGTGGAACGTGGAAAATTACAATTACATACGTTTCTCACATTCTTCTTTTTCTCCTTCTGTCTTTGATCAGAATACCGGTATCCAAGTTAGTCGAAGGTACAAACACTTTGATTGGCTCTATGAGAGGTTAAGCACAAAATTTGTTACAATTGTTGTTCCCCCACTGCCTGACAAACAAGTCACAGGTAAGCCTGAATCGTATGTTTTAGCCAGCAAAACTCATATTAAACAAGCAGGTCATGAGATTCTGTAAGATAAAATAAGTTTTTTTTTTCCCTTTATCCCAATTTTCAAAAGGTGTCTTTAACCTTTGGCCTTTATTAGTCCAGTTATTTGGAAACCATAAGCAATCACTGTAGGAAGTAATACTGCCTGTAAAGTCACACTTTGAAGTGTTTGCTCCCGGAGTAGCTTATCTGGTCTTTGTATCGTTACAAACAATAAGAGATTGAAATCGCTGATCTCTTCTTGTTTTCACTTTCATTTCTTGGACTAATTTAAACCTTGCTTCTACATTTTAGTCAGATATGTGCAGAATTTTTGGGCAAATTATATGGCAAGGAATCTCAAACCAACCCGCTTCGTGGTTGTAGTAAAGTCCTTGACTAATGAAGCTACACCGTCTCGTATTGGATAATTTGAGTTTTTACAATGCAACCCTGTTCGGTAGGAGCTCGTAAAATGTTACAGCTGCTATATTTTACACTGCTGGGAACGTTAGTAACTAGGGGATGGGCAAATATCAAAAAAGGGGGAAAGTTTGAAACTTCATAAAGAACTCTTGACTAGATTGTGAGCTCTTCTAGCTGATAAAACTTTTGTGTCCCACGCTTTGGATAGCTGTGGAATGTTTCCTCGTCGTCTTTTACAGGTTGTTTGCAGGGAGATACGAGGAGAGTTTTATAGAGAAGGGGATGTCATAGGTTCTATATTTTATACTTGCGGGAATCGTTATAAGTGGGGGTGGGGGGGTGTGGTGGTGGGTGGGAATGCCAAGAAAGTTTTGAAACTTTTAAAGTAACTCCTGATATAGATTGTTGGGCTCTGCTAGCTGCTGAAACTTTTAAGGATAGCTGTGGAAGGTATCATTGTTGTCTATACCGGTTGTTTGCAGGGAGATATGAGGAGAGTTTTATAGAGAAGAGAATGGATCAACTGAAGAGATGGCTAGACAGAATGACTAATCATGCCGTGGTGGGCAGGTGCGACGTCTTCATGCATTTCTTAACGTGTACAGACGAGAAAGTAAGTGTATATTTGCCTCAACATTGAATCATAAATCCAGGCATGAGCCTTTTCCACGAATTCGCGGAATATCCGTGATTTCTTTTCTACCTCAGGGACAACACACTGTAGTATACGCAAAGTGGAGCCTACACCGCAATTTTTGCAAAGTTCCTTGAATTTTTTTTTTTACCCCAGGCTCATCCCTGTAAATCATTAACATATATGTGGGGAGTGATATCAGACAAAGTAATGGAACAAATTTTTCCTTTCATCCCAAATTTATCTGTCGTTTTTGCATGAGGAGTGCTGGACAGCCCATGACTGGGTTAGGTAGTCAAATAGTTAATGGTCTCATTCCCGTAATCCGAGATGACCAAAAATCAGCCTCAGAGGCTTCTCTGGTGGACTGCTAGTTTTTGTCACATGAAATTCAGTTGTAATTAAGTACCACCCTCCCTCCCCCTTCCCAAATAAAAAATAGATTAAATGATAAATTGGTATAGCCAATGGACTTTGAAGGTATTGAAATAATACAAAAGAAAATAGTGGTAGGCCTATGGTCCACAAAGAGGAATTATTAATGGCCCAATACAGCAGGTGTTCTAATAACCAAACCTACACATTCCTCATACAGTATACATCTTGGTCATTACTGTGAATTTTGGTACATTTTGTTGACAGCCAAATTTGCTTTTTGGGACTACCAAGAACTGGTGTACATGATTGAAAGTTAAAATACCGAACATTGCAAGACATAACTTGTGAGTCTCATGTGTATAAACAAAATGGTAGAATCCAAAGAAAGTTGACTGTTGTGTCCATTATGCAGTAATGTGATGGCCAAAAATCACAGAAATTTAGTGCCAAAAGACGGGAAAATAATAGAAGTTGTGATATCAGGAATTATGGTCATATATTTTCATAATTACATATTCGATCAATCATCCAAATACTTTTTTCTTTTTGTAGGAATGGAAGAGGGGCAAAAGGGACGCTGAAAAGGACGATTTCCTCGGAGCTGCATTTTTCAACGTGATCAGTGTACCAAACACACCTCTAGATATAGCAGTAGTGTAAGTGTAGCAGAACTGGTACATTAACAAAATATACTACAAAATTAATCTGTGGTGTTCTTGGGACAGGCTTCCCAAAATGCTTAGCAGGATGTAGCTAGCTTTTAATTTGATTGTAGGTGTTCAGTGTAAGAAATACAAATCTAGATATTACAGTAGTGTAAGTTGTAGCAGAACTGGTACATCAGCAAAATATGTCACAAAATTAATCCAATCTTTTACTAATATGCAGGTGGTATAGACAATACTTACTACAATACAGCAAATATCTGTTTTACAGGATTACAGACATCATTTCTGGTTACACTTCTCCTTGGTTTCACCGTCAGTGTTGTCTACCTCCTTCTGCTTTTTCAGCTTTGGAAGAGCCATTTCCAATTCCTTACGGCTATTAGAATTTTACTTTTAACTATACCAGAGACATCTTTTGGCATTGCTTTCCAGCTCTAGCCTTGCAAATCATGCAAAAATAAAATACTATTGTGTTAAACTGGAGATATATAGTCCTAGCCAAACAGGGAATGTCTTAAAAAGCACATTTAAAATACATTATGTTCTTGTTAATTCAGAACCTGTATCATCAATGTTTTTTATTTTATATGCAATTTATATCCATACCCATTAATGAGTGCTATTTAGAATATGTCAGTCATTTTCTCTGGCAAGCAAATTCATTTTAATTTATTACTAGGGGGAATTGATTTGCAAGTGACAGCTGGTAGTCATTTTCATACAATGAATAGTAAGGTAACTGTATTTTTTTGAAGACCTTGACAGTATAGCCATTTCCAATATCCTTACGGCTATTAGAATTTTTACTTTTATTATATTAAGAGCAATCTACAGTTTACCTATCTGAAATGACTTCCTAATTGAAAACATTCCACATTTGTAGATAAAATGTTGAATTGGAAGCCACCCAACGTGTAAGTTGTAACCCATAATAAGCCCTTGCAGGTTTCTCCCACATTTGCGGTCCCTTAAGTGTCGTAAAAATACCTGCTGATTATTATTATTGTTTTAACTTTTGAGACTTCATTGGTACATCCTTCTTTTTCATCAATAGTTCCTTTAATATCTGTTTCTTCTTTAATTTCTCCTCTCCCCAGGGAAAGGCAACACGAAAACTTCCACAAATTTGTCAAAAGTATGGACGCAAGTATGGCGCAGATATGTCAAGTTATTCACGATCACGGCAAAAAGCACATCGGTCGTAAGTGCCCTCTGCAATAGCAGAGATCAATTCATTTGTAAACCAAGCCTAATATCCTTTGCTGCCCCAAGTTACTTTCTATTGGTCATGCAGAAATCTGAGAGTGTGTGTCTTATTTTGACAAATTGCCAACTTGTTTTTGAGAAATGCCTTGTAGCTTCTGTAAAATTCAGTGAGCAAACTAAAAAAGTTGCTCTGAAAAGGATCTTGGGGATTGAAAGCTGTCTGGTGTGAACTCGTTGAAACGTGAGTTGAAATTGCAGGGCTTGTCTGCTGTTTTAATTTTAGCTCTACCTATACATGCTTGAAGCATACCAGAGTCTGTGGGAACGGCTTATAAGTAGAGCTTACCAGGAATAGAACACCTTGATGACAGCACAGCCCACATACTGTGATCCATTTCCTAGAGTAGAGAAATATTTAAAACTAAAACCAAACAAGGTTTCTACAGTCAATGAACAGTGTCTTAAGTTATACGGATAAGATGTTGAGATGTGGTCTTTGACAAACGGTGTGAAATATGTTTCTTATTTTGCTCATCAATATAGGTTTTGTTTTCTGCCATCGAAATAACCCCATGACTTCTTGATGTGTACCTTTACAATGAATTATGTGTATGATGTGAGGGCAGTATTTCAGTAATATCTGGTCTACACCTGACATGATTATAATATCCTATCCAATTTTTTTTTAAATCTTTTGCAGCATTTAAAAGAGAATACCAGAAGATCGGAAAGGCGTTCACGGAGTTGGCGGGGTCATTTGAATTAGACACCAGACCACGTAAGTACTCGCGGACCATCTTTCGTGGGTGAAACGAAAAGACTAAACGGTGATTTGGGTAGCCTCGCTTTATACCGCAAATATTTTATCAGGTGACATTGCTTTAATCTCTGAATATTCATCATGAGGTAGCATACCTCTAACTGCGAGCCGACCGACCAAAGTTTGTGGTGCAACCACCTCCGGATGGACCACATAAAGAAGTAAAAAGCAGATTGCTCATTTTTGGTGGAAGCCACGGTTGCTTAAATTGTTTCCTCAGCTATTTTACATCCCAGCAGTTCGATATCTCGATGTTACTGTTTCTGCAATATTTCTCATAGTGTTTCAATTTCCTTTTCACTTTTCAATGTTAAATGTTGCTGAACGGGTGTGTGGTATCATGCAAGTTTTATAAAAAATAAGGGCAGAAAGATCTTTTCTTTAGGGAGAAGTGAAACCAAACCTCAAATGTTTGCATCTCACTGTGATGGAGGTGTTTTTGATGAGCAACAGCACCCTGGTTTCTCTTCCCCAACCCACCTCATTCCCCACACCAACCCCCTCCACCAATAAAAAAAAAGGGCTGCATAAAACTGAATGAGGGAAATTTTCAAATTCAGACAAACCAGGGTGTTTAGTCATTTCGTGTTTAGACATTTTCAAAGTTAAATTCCATTTTAGACTTACTCAAGTCTTTAGGTCTGTGAACGAATGTTCAAGACCAGAGATCAGTTTTTGAAATTGTTCAGTAAAGGGTGCGTGTTTTACATGTAACACATTGATGTTTTCTCCATGTAACGACTGAGATTGTCAGAGGTAGGGAAGGGGAGGTGGAGCCACTGTGATGGGTAACAGGGGTAAGAGCTGGGCTGTTTATGAAGTAAGCATCTCCATCAGATTGCTTAAATATAAAATAAAAAACTTGTGGGGGAGGGGGGGATGGGAGGATTGCTCTTCTTAGCTCCTGGGAAGGTTGGGAAAGAGAAGCGATTGCACAACATCATGTGTGTCTCTGAAATGTTTTATGATGGTGATTGCTTGATTTAATCCTCTTCTTTTAACCATCTCCCTCTGTTTTACATCCTTAATGAAGCAACATCTTCTTCTCAGTTTTGTTAAGTTCTGATGCAATTTGATACTAAAAAATGGAATAAGAATGGATTTCATGTAGCAAAATTCTAGTCCAAATTTCACTTTTGAAATAATGAAAAGTCGCCAATATTTTGTAGAAGTTTAAGACACGACTGTAGAAAATGTTCCAGTCAAAGAATTCTGTAGAATCGACCATAAATCTACAAACTTGAGGAAGTCCTCTCATATTAAGAATTCAATGGGGTTGACTAAATATCTAACTTATGCTCTATATATTGTGTAAGTCTTGGTAGGCTTTCAAAGTTTTTTTTCCAGAAATTCGATCACCAGAGATAAAATGCTGCTTTCTTAATATTCAAGAAGGCTTAAAAAAAGAAAAACAAAAACATTTGAAAATGAATTCTAGCTGCTCATTCTTTTCTCTCGTTCTTCCTCTCATTCTTCCTCTTCAATCTTTTTAATTTCTCCCACAATTCAATGCTCTGGTAGGAATCAACGATATCGACGCTCCCACGGAAGGTATTATTTACCTCATCCTTTATGGTGCAAGCAAAACAGCCAGCATAGCCAATCAGCTAGCTTTAAAGCGATATATTAATGAATAATAACCTGCTTTTTCCCTTATGCATATTTATATATTCAGTGTATATAATCATACATATTCACATATAATCATACATATATCATGAATATTTATGGTAACGTAATGTAATAATGCTCAATTACCACCATGCATTGATTTGTCGCTTAAAAACAGAGAGTGTTCCAAGTTTCGAAATTAGAATCTGATCCAAAAGTTTAAAAGCAGCATTTTGCAGATTGATTTTCCTTATCTTTTTTTGTTTGTTTCGATACTGTTCGATACTACAGTGATTATTCCACGACTATAATTGGTCATTATATATGTGGTAAAATTTAAATCTTCATGTAGTATGGAAAAGGTCTCTAAAATTGAAGAGGAAAATATTAACAACAAAAGATGCAAAATACAGTAGAACAGATATATTAAATACTCACTTTAATATTAACCCTCATTTAGTGAAGAAAATTTCAGCCTGTGTCGTAGTTTCATAAAAAGCCATTCTTCTTTTTTCTGTTATACTAACTATAACAGTTAGTTAGTTGCCAAGGAAACACTAGATTGGCTTTCAAAAGTTCCATACCAAGTTGAACATTCTCTCTCTTGCTTCTCGTCAATGTTGTGTCTGTCATAACGTTTATGTGAAAACTTTGTTTTGATGTTTGCATATCATTTATTGTACAATAGCACTCATGTTTATTCACACTCCCGCCATGTTAATGCATGCTCATGTTTATTCATACTCCATCATTAATATTCATAGGGATATTCTGGTGGCAGACTATGTGATTCTTATTAGAAACAGAAAAATATGCTGCACAGTTGGTTGAAACCCATCTCAACATATCTTCCCACCCCCACCCCCCCCACCCCTCAATATATGGTTGATTCAATGCTACCTGTTTTGACTGTCTAAACCCTTTACCCCATCCTTTGGTGTTAAACAGTCCGCCTGTGTAATTTCATCCAGTATTTCTTTATCTCTAAACAGGGAGTCGAGTTAAACCCATGTAGCCTCATCTGCAATATTTTATCCCATGTAAGGCACTTCATTTAGCACAGGACGTATCGAGACATCAGCACAAATTTGCAAATTGGAAAAAACAAAACAAAATTGCAAATGGAAGACACAGAAGAAGTTAAAAAACAAAATTCCCACATTATGGATCTCTTCCTATTATTGTTGTGCACTTTTATGTGGTCTTAGTAGATCTTGATCCCTGTAAAAGTTGTTGTAATGTAGATGTAGTGAAGTGTAGTGTAGATGTAGTGAAGTGTAGGGAAGTGTAGTGTAGATGTAGTGCTTAAAGTTACTTCTTATCAGTTCAAACGGTATACGTAGAAACATTTGACCATAACTTGTGTTCGACTGGAGTTCATGTAACACGTCTCCCATGACCAATATTGACAGAGTAGCCAGTGGCTCACAAGTTTTTGGGGGAAATTCTTAAGTTTAAACACTTACATAGATCTATGTAAGGGGTTAAAATGATTGGTCATTGTGTGTTAAAAGTAACCCAGTGTATCTTGGGTTGTTTTTTAACATTGGGGAAGAATGATTGTTTTCAATTATGGGGTCGTAAACTCTTGAACCTTTCGTACGTAAATTTCATTTTACGAGCTATACCCATATGAACTATTAATGTCTCTGCCAACCGGATGTCAAATATTGAGTTTCCATTAAATCATACAAATTTAAAAACTAATATTTTGTTGGAACAAGAATTGAGTACTATTTTTTATTTTTCGACTAAAGCAATGCTTTGGCTAACTATTCAACTAAACTATTTCAAAAATATGAGAGGTTATTTCACTAATGCATGGGTAACTTCTATACATAGTTGTGTTTGTATGGGTAACTTGTACATATGGTTGCGTGCTCTGATTTTGTGGCACACCCATTAGGAGGAAGTCCTTCAGGGGACATGTTTTTAATGTATGACTTGGGTGTGCGGAATGTGCAACTTGGGTTTGCAGGATTTGTGACTTGGGTGTGCTAAATGTGCAACTTTGGGTGCGGGATGTGTGACTTGGGTGTGCAGGATGTGCGACTTGGGTGTACAGGATGTGCGACTTGGGTGTGTGGGATGTGTGACTTGGGTGTGTGAAATGTGTGACAAGTTACCAATGACCCAGGGGTTGAATGTTGTAAAAGTCGTGTGAAAAGGCCTTGATACAAGACTTTACTTTGAAAGTCTAACTTTAACTTTCTACTAAAAATGAAAACAAATTTTCCACCGTATGAGGAAAGTAAATGTTGAGATACAAGTGCTCCTTTGCAACGATACCATCATATAATATAATATAACGATTACAATATAGACAGGAAACTGATAAAACAATACCGACTGTTTGAGAAGACTTTTAAGACTCGAGACAGTTTTAATGTCAATTTCTCCTCATCTACTGACAGTAAAGACTTTAAAAACAACCCTTTAGAAATGCCATGCATGTTAGTGTTCAAGGCAAATTTAACAACAATAATTCAATAATAACAAGAACTCATTTCTGTTATAGTTTGGTGGCTTCTTTGTTTTTCTCCCTCCCATAGGTTTTGTTTATGTTGTAAATTTGTTTTTTTTTTCAGATTTCCTTCACTGTGGTTTGTTAATTAATTATTATCTAATTTTCGTAGGCTTGGATCCTGTTATTAAAAGGGATAACAGATAACTTTAAATGTTGACTTGACTAATACCGTATTGTCCGAACCCCCCCCCCCCCATTTATGTTTTTATTTTCCCAAGAACTCTTATGAACATCTTAAAAGCTCATACTAATATAGTAATGTTATTATCTGTATTCTCCCCCAAATGATGTATGTTATTTTCCAAATCACTATATAATATATGTAAATATGGTCACCATGGAATCGATTTTCTAGTGCCGTCCCCATAATAGATAGTTTGCTTATGGAAAGTGTCATATAGCTTCATCTTACAGTGATACTTTGGTCACCATAATCTGCCGAATCAATGATTTATCTATAATACTCTGAAATTAATTTTTATATAAATATGTAACCAGGTATGATTCTTGCTCTGTTCCCGACTTTCCTTATCAGCCATTTTGTCTTCTCCTCCTTAATCTACCGGTTCCCCTGCCCATGTCCTCTCTCACTTACCAGTCCTCACCCTCCCCCCTCTTACCAGTCCTCACCCTCCTTTATCCATTCATAGCCTGCAATGGGTTATGACATGGTTCTCTGACCAATTCGGTTTTTGTCTCTCTCTTCAGGCTCTCAGCAGTTGACGGATGCCATCAAATTCACCGGCAGGACGTACGACGAGATCGGGGAACTGTTCGCCGCCCAGCCCAAGAACGATAACTACCGGTTGGAAGATTTCCTACGAGAATACACTGGCATGCTGTCCTGTTTTCCTGATATGATTAATTTCCACAAGGTGAGACCATTAACGACCAATGTGCTTTGAACAATTTAACTAATGAGAGTTCGAATGACCAAAGCAGCAATGATTTGAGAACAAAGTTCTTAAGTGTGAGTTTGAGAAGCAAAAGAGAAGTAGAAACACATTCAGTACTCAATCTTGTACTAGTATACATACTAGATTTCTAAAATACTCCTAGTACTAGAAGGAGTAAAAAGTTATTAGTGTGAGAGAGAGAAGCAGAAGAGAAGTAGAAACACATTCAGTACTCAATCTTATACTAGTGTCCATACTAGATTTCTAAAATACTCCTAGTACTAGAAGGAGTAAAAAGTTCTTAGTGTGAGTGAGAGAAGCAGAAGAGAAGTAGAAACACATTCAGTACTCAATCTTATACTAGTGTCCATACTAGATTTCTAAAATACTCCTAGTACTAGAAGGAGTAAAAAGTTCTTAGTGTGAGTGAGAGAAGCAGAAGGAGCACATTGAATATACTCTATCTTGTACTAGTGTCCATACTAGATTTCCAAAATGCTCCTCGTACTAGTAGGAGCATAAAGTTCTTAGTGTGAGTATGAGAAGCAGAAGAGAAATTGAAACACATTCAGTACTCAATCTTGTACTAGTATCCATACTAGACTTCTAAAATGCTCCCAATACTAGTAAGCGCAGATGCATGATGGCAGGTACGAGTGCAAGCGACTCCCTGCTAGAATATTGAAACGATCAAGGCCTCACAACAAGTCTGCGTGAGCGACAGCTTATGGAGACATTTGAAACAGTTGTCAGTTGGTCAACGATCGTTTTCTAATTCCGCTCCTACTCTTTGGAACTCATTTCCACAGCACATCAAGTCGGCACCCAACGTTAACATTTTCAAAAACAGACTCTCTGGATATTGGCGATATATATAAATTTGCATTTATTATTATTATTATTATATTGTTTCTGCTAATTGATTTAAATCAGAGACCGTACTACCAATTTGCCATCGGTTAAGTCCACGGTTCCCAGAACTCTGTATTTACTGCCACCTCCCAACACTTCCTCCGACGTTTTTGAATTTTTTTGTCCAGCACACCATCTCAACGGTGCGAGAATGCCAGAAGCAACGAGAGGAGCAGAAGATGGAGTTTGACGAGGCGGAATCCATCAAGGGCAGAGCGGACGTTGTCTCCTACACGATGATGGCCGAGATCAATCACTTCCAACGGCAGAGGGTCTACGACTACAAGATGATGATGAAGGACTACCTGGTCGAACAGATCAAATTCTACGAATCCGTCACGGAAAAGTTACGCATCGCTCTCGGCCAGTACGAGAACGTCAACGTGTAGATTCCGGCATCCGGCATATACAGGCTGTAGAGAGAAGGAACATTCCTCATGAATATTGAGATTATATTGAGAAGTAGTGACAGAAATGGGGCTCTTTTTTGATGGGTCCTGCCGGGAGTTTGCATGAACTTTTTTGGGGGCTTTATCGCTGAAAGACGTTTTTTTTACACTTTACGATGCAAATGCAGGTTGTAGGGAGAAAGAATATTCCTCATGAATAATATTCAGATTATATTGAGAAGTAGTGACAAAAATGGGGCTCTTTTTGATGGGTCCTGCCGGGAGTTTTGCATGAACTTTTTTGGGGGGACTTTTTTTGCTAACAGACATTTTTTAACACTTTACAATGCAAATGCAGGTTGTAGAGAGAAGGAACAATCTTCATGAATATTCACAATATGTAGTCCCCTCCCAATCCCCCCCCCCACCGAAAGTGAGTACTTCGTAAAGAGTCTAATGATAATTCATGGAATAGCTGCTACATAAACAAGTTGTTGTATAAAGTGGGCATGCAAATGAGGATTATTCATCATGTGACGCTTTGCAAATTATGCATTATGAAATGTGTGTTAGGATGTAGCTAATATTCATGAACAGTGATCTCTTCATGAAGAGTGATTATTCATGAAAGAAATTGTTAATTAGAACCAAGGATGGATATTTACAGTATATCAGGACATTTTTTCTATTAAGGATTGATACACCTGCTTACGTAAAGAAGCGTTTTACCAAACATTTTGGCTCATCAAATTCCATCAAGGAAAGTTCCGACTCTTTCCCTTTCGATGTTCGATCTTTCATCTACTAAATGTTACCAAATTTTTGCATCGATGTGTACAAAGTCTTCTGTGTTAATGTTAACTTTTGTCAAGTCTTATAAGGAAAACATTTGGGTCAAGTTTTTGTGGAGAAAAAAAAAAGTAGAAAAAAAATGAAGTGAAACTCCTAGCTGGTTTGGGGGTAAACAGAAAAAATGTGTTTCTTTTTTCTCTCCCTAAATGCTTGGTACAAAGATGATATAAGTTAAGTATTCTTACAGCTTTGACAAAATTTGCATTATTCTCATAGTTAATGCATATTCATACATTTACATTCAAACATTCGTTATTTAGCTATATTCATGGTGGCATAGTGGAATTTTTTTTTCACTCTTTACATTGACCTTTTTGTAAATTTTACAGAAGAGAGAAAAAGCAAAAAAAAGAGAAGAAAAACAAGGAAACTGCCAAGGCCTAATCGCTTTCAAAGCCAACAAACTTATTAAGCTCATAGTGTTCATTTCAGGGATTGGATTGCACAGAGCAACAACAAACAAAAGAATTTTGTTTTTGTAAATTTTATAAGTTTTGTCAGTGGATGCATGTTTTTTAACTGTTGTACATCATGATATTTTAACCGTGTTTGTTGCATTTTGTTGTTTGTTCTAGTATGTATTCTTATACCGATAAAAGTCAGATGATCGTGGGCCAGTCGTTCAGATGAGGCAGGTTGGTTGGGATGAGCTTAGGGTTCTGCTTGAATTGAAAGTGGTATCCTGGGCACGTTTGCCCTCCTCACTTTCATTTATAGCAGGCATGAGCTTTTTCCACGAATTGGCAGAATATCCGTGATTTCAGTTCTACCTTGGGGACAAAAACTATTATCCTAACACACTGTAGCATACGCAAACCGAAGCCTATACCGCAATTTCTGCAAAGTTCCGTGATTTTATTTTTACCTCAGGCTCATCCCTGAGTAGAGAGAAAAACCTGGAAATTATGATTTTGTAAAAAAAATATTTAAAAATATGAAGAAATACAATATTCTTATCAAAATATAGATTTAACAATATGAAGTGTGGATAGGGGAGAGAAGTGGTGATGTTAACTTCGTATTGACCCAACCCTAGGTCATGCTGTGACGTCCTATTGTCCCTACAAAATATTACAACATGGTGATGATGACATTCCACTGTCTCTTAAGATGTAAAGTAATCTGGACATTTGGACATGTTGAAGCCTTCTCAGCATGTTGACTTAGACTATAGTAACTAATCCCATCATGCTGACATCCTGTTGTCTCTGCAAATTATCTCATCATGTTGTCTGTGATATGTTGTACCGTCATGCTGTCGTCTTCGTAAGTGACTCGGAAATGCTGACTTCTAATTGTCTATGACACAATCCCACCATGTTGCCTCTGCAAGTGATATCAGCATGTTGACATCCAGCCTTCTATGATATATGTTGTGCCATCATGCTAGCGGTATCCTGTTGTCTTCGTAAATGACCCGGACATGTTGAATTCTACTTGTCAATGACACAATCCCACCATGTTGTGATCTATCCCAACATGTTGTCTTGTTTGTATTAGATGTCACCTTTGACATACACGCCACCAAACTAACTAGTGCCAGGAGAATATCATCTTTTGTTGTTTTTAATGCTCAATGTTGCTGTGAATTGCTCAGCTCTGTGAGTGAGTATGCCGTCATATGGTCAGGACATTGATAAGTTTACAAAACTGCCCAGATTGTTGCTTAAGTTTATGAAATGACACCCATAGACCTTGAATCAAGTTATTAAGTGCCATTTATGTGTCAATTTTGGGTAATGTCGGATGTGATGTTGACTCTTACGAGGAGATACCTTTCCAACAAGCGGACATCAGGATGAGATCGAAAGTTTAGGGAATCACAGTTAATATGAATGTTACGTGGACTGGTTTCACAGTATATATATATATATATATATAAATATATGTATACATAGGGTGTCCACGTATAAAGAGGGGGCCCAGGTTCGAATCCCGGTGGAGGCTGGATGTTTTTCACTGTTTTGGATTTTCCAACTCAATACAATTTGAAGTATATAAATATATATATATATATATTATACATATATATATATATAAATATATATATATATTATACATATTATATATATATATAAATATATATATATATGTCTATATATATATATATGTCTATATATATATATATATTTATATATATTCCCAGTCAATGACATGTGTGTATATCTGATATGGGTTTTACGGGGTGCTTTTGTGATGTTTTGTAGAAGGTATTGTTTCTTTCTTTGTTTTATATTTAAAATAACAATAAGAGATACAAATCAAATTCATATAAATAAACCAGTGACTGACAAAATGATTGAAACATTATAATTAAGTTTAATGTTAAACAGTTTTGGTAAACTTATAGAATATACAACTGAATATCTATATTCATGTCTTAATTTATGATACAAACACATCAAATATGGGCTTTTATTGTCAACTTTTCTATCAGCTTGGTATAGAATTTTGTATGCACACCTTCATTCCAAGTAATGCAAATCAGAAATTATTTCTTTGAGGTTATTTACATGAGCATTCTATACCCTCTCTGCCAGGTTATATATTCAAAGGTAGCAGGGCTCGATCTTTTGTAAATGTTTTAATAAATTACGATGCGCTTTTTGATCCCTAAAAACTGTAGAATAAAAATAAAAAACAGTTAATACACAGTTGTGCTAGCTCTGTCTCAAGGAACGAATAGTTAATTGCGACATGAATATGCAGCAGACGAATGATAATTATGCAGATTTTTTGGTGAAATTTTTATTAAAGTTGTATGACATTGCTTTTGTTTTTTATAAGGACATGGTTGTTTAAGATGTTTTAATCTTCCAGTGAAATCTCTGCCTTATTTCTCGGGTTTTATTTATAAGCTTCTTCTTCCTTTAATAGAGGCATGCACATTATTAACCCCACATGAATCAGTTTTATGAAATGATTATTTCCGTAGCCTATTGTAACAGTAATTTCCTTTCTAAAGTTAATAATAAACTTCATGAAGTTACTAAAGAATTAGACCATTGAATGAATATTCGAAGATAACATACAGACAGTGAAGTATTTGCTAGATTGGTTAGCAGAGCCTCATTTAAGCAAGCTCTTCTGTTCAAATTGATAATTTTTTTTTAAAATTTTCCAATGATTGATTGATTGATAGTCAATTCCCATAACTATGTAGGTCATTAAAATGATAAAGGTAAATATTTTGTAATAAAATGGAAAGTGAAGTTTTATTTAGAGAGATAAATTCAATTTGTATGATTTTGGAAATTTCTAGTTTACATTTTCACACACGTTAAATAATATTGTTGTGTAAAAGTATCTGGATTGAGAAATATTCAGAATCAAGTCAAATTGATTATTCCAGTCCCTGAAATAACCCTCGGCCGGTGAAGAATAAAAACAGTCTAGGAGGGTGGTCCTGGTCTGAACAATAACAATATCATTTTGAGTAAATAATTGGCAGATAAGACTTGGAAGATAAGAAAAGAATCAAAAAAAGATTTAGTAAGCTGCCTTGAAGTTGTGCTGCATCTTGAATACTACTCAAGACATGTTTAATAACATGCTCTGTATTTTGTATTCACAAAAGGACGCCTGCAAAGTCTCAAACAAGGGATGAAAGAAAAAGAAGAAGAATCGTTTTACAATTCCAAGCATGAACTTTGCTATGTATCTGCAATAGTCTGTGTTTAAGATGGAAAAGCAAAGAGCCAAATGTTGATAGAGTTATTGGTCTGCAAACACTGATTTCTACCTTGGACAAAGGATAGAGCACTGCATTGATAGAACCACAGGTCTTCAGACACTGGTATTAAAGGGAAAAGGATAGGGCACTGCATTGATAGAGCTACAGGTCTGCAAACACTAGTATAACAGGGCAATCGATAGGGCACTGCATTGATAGAACTACAGGTCTGCAAACACTAGTATGAAAGGGAAATGGATAGGGCACTGCATAAATAGAGCCACAGGTCTGCAAACACTAGTATAACAGGGAAATGGATAGGGCACTACATTGATAGAGCTACAGGTCTTCAAACACTAGTATAAAAGGGAAATGGATAGGGCACTACATTGATAGAGCTATAGGTCTGCAAACACTAGTATAACAAGGAAATGGATAGGGCACTACATTGATAGAGCTACAGGTCTTCAAACACTAGTATAGAAGGACAAATGCTAGAGACATTCTAATATGATAGAAGTGAAGGTCTGCAAACATTCATATGTTTGGACAAATTATGAGTAGCACTCTAACTGTACATTGACAGTGCTGGAAAGTTGTTCCTTGATGTGATAGGTGTAGGGGTGTGTGATAATACCAGGATATTTTGGACTTTGGCAAAAGTTTAAGGGATTATTAGCTGCCCAAAATACCAAGATTATCTTTAAAATGAAATCAAGTCCAAGTTATTATTGAACTAGTTTGGACAATATTCAGCCAGTAAGACTGATATAGCATGGACTAGCCCAAACTATATTGTTGAACTAGTCCAGACAATTTTCAACCAGTAATACTAAATAACGGACTAGTCCAAGTTATCATTGAACTAGTCCGGACAATATTAAACTAGTAAGACTTGAAAGTGAATTACAGACCGATATAGCATGGGCTAGTCAAACCTATTGTTGAACCAGTCAGACTTGATATAGAGTAAATTATAGAGAAAACTAGTGCAGACTTTAATGAACTATTGAGATATATAGAGTAGTATAGACCGTTACTGTGTGGACTAGCCTTAATAATAAGGCAACTATGCTTCTGGAGAGAACACTATAGAGTTTTATAGAGTTGTAGCAGCTTTTGGAATGGCATTAATTCAGCTGAAAAACAAGAGAAAAACATTTTCATTGAACTTTTTAATAATAATATTTTTTTCTTAAGAAAATTGAAAGAGATAAAAGACTTAAACAACGAAAAATGATAATCTTGTGACAGTTGTCACAGTCAGAATTGACATTTTTTAACCTTTTCAAAGTTTTTCTTCTTCATACATGGAATCTTTTTCTGTGTATAGATAAACTTCAGCCTTTCTTTTCATCTTCCTGTTTATGTTCTCACAGTGTCTCTTTAAAGGCATTGAAGACTCGCCCCAAACAGTGTGCCGCCCTCTAAAAAAGTTAACTTTCCGTTGCTTGCAAGTGAAGTTTTTCTCTTGTCGCTACAAAATGCAGACAGTAATGAAATGTGATACCTTTGTTATCTTTAGCTCATGGACCTGAGATGTCCATCGCTGTATCGTTTGTTCACTGTGCTGTGGGTATTGACCTGTATGTACTGACTGTATGTACTGACTGTATGTACTGTACTGTATGTACTGACTGTAGCTGTATGTACTGTATGTAGTACAGTATGTAGTACAGTAATGTATGTACTGTATGTAGCTGTATGTACTGACTGTACACTAGTGTCTAATTACCGACGGTAGCAAGATATTTTCTAGGATCGAAGTGGTGTCTAAACACTTCTGTTACACCTCATTCGAAACTAGGTCAGATTACCGGCATCAGACGTTTCTTTTTTGCGCAATTCTTCACAACCTTTAAGTTTAATCATGTGCCTTTGCAGGACAGTTCTCATTGGGCATTGGTGTCACGTGATCTTTATCTTGTCTTTACCTTTTAACTCCATTTCTTGTTATTGTTCAGGTCGTTATGGCAAGGTAATTCCAAATGAATTGATATATACATTTATATATATATTTTTTGGGGGGTTTTATTCTTATCTATATTATTTAATCACTGCGAAGATAAAAGTTATATGCATGTAATTATATGCTCACCTGCTATCGTCTTACAAGTTGTAAAATATCAGTGCTATTTGATAAAAGTAGAAACAATGCTTCTTTTGTTATCCTTTTTTTTTAATCTTCTCCATTGTGACTTTCAGTCTTTTAAGGTGATCAGTATAACCATTAAAAAAAAATTAAAAAATATATATATTTATATTTATTTATATATATATATATATATATATATATATATATATATATATATATATATATATATATATATATATATATATATATATATATATAATTTCTTGGGTGGTTCTGACTATCGCTTGAAATAATACGCCAATAGTTGGAGATGGTTTGATTTACAATATCATGTTACGGCGCGTATTCAGAAGTGTGTGGAATTTTACAACCCTCCCGTTCTATTGCCCACACAATGTTGTAGCAACGAAGCAGCATTTTTTTTTATGGTATAAACGTGTAGACCTTAACGACACGGGCCTCATGCCCACCCTTAAGGATCCATAACTACTTCATCTATAGATTCCAGATGGGTCCCTTCTTCATCTGCTGTTTAATCAGGCGTAATCAGAAGTTGAAGAAAAATCGAGGGCGTCTGACATTAATTGCTTGGCTGGATTCATCAGAAGAATGTATTAGCTTGCTACTATTAAGCTTAATATGGGTGAATTTAATCAACAACTAGCGGTAAAAGTACTTTCAATTCACGCACAAAGG
The DNA here is from genome assembly GCF_037975245.1 of Apostichopus japonicus. Classification (NCBI taxonomy): domain Eukaryota; kingdom Metazoa; phylum Echinodermata; class Holothuroidea; order Aspidochirotida; family Stichopodidae; genus Apostichopus; species Apostichopus japonicus. The sequence goes on along the minus strand of NC_092576.1, from coordinate 14,103,199 downwards.
ATGAGGTAAATACTCTATTGGTCAAATTCATTTCATTTTATCTTTTGAACGAGTCGTTCCGAAGTTCCGTTCACATCTGACATAGGCCTACTGTACCTTAGGCCTACTGACAAATGGCCTACTGAGCCGGTTCCACGAAAAGCATGTGGAAGTTTAATTCTTTGTTTCTCTGTAGTATTATGCCTAACTAATTATGCTTTGGTTTATCTTTGGCATCTCTATAGTTTCAAGAAGTTTGAGGTCATACAGTTCTTTCTCATAATTAAGTTTTTAAGTGAACATAGGCCTAGGCCCAGTAACATGTAGGCTTAACGTTACTCGTTTGTATTGATAGTAAGCCAAGCCTAGTCATTTCTGAACGAGCCTCCATTCCTAAGTAAGAGGCTGAATGAATACACCACTATAAATACTGTTTCTAGGGCGCTAACCCTTGGAACCTACCAACTGTTTTGCTATAGTCCCTACAACTGCAAATTATTACAGTAATTTTTTTGAAGTCGTGCTATAGATCCCTGGTTCAGGAACCTAATGGCTCTGAGGTGACACTCTAACCACTCCTTCCCTTTTATACATACAGTATGTCATAAAGAGTGGATAAGTTTGGTTGAGGATGGAATAGTGAGGATGAAGCCAATACAGTTAGTTTGTTACTTTAACTGAACGTACTCTATTCACCTGTACAGTGTATAGGCCCTATTTTATTCTACCGTTGTTCCTCTTGTGCTATGAAAAATTTAAAAGTACTCCTCTAATAACAACTGAACATGCAACATTCCTGTCTTTGCACCACAGGAAGATTTTGGAAGAGTTTGGCCTTTGGGATCAGAGTCGAAAGCTGCAAATGATCACCAGAGATGACGTTCTCATCCCGGTGAAGAGTGGAATCAAAGCAGAATTTACTAAAATACTTACCAGACAACAAGCAAATTTAGATATTGGAAACAACTCACATGAGGCTACCCCTGCAAACCATCAGAATACATCTAGTGATATATCAGTCGATAAGAGTACTTCCATGACATGTGATGCTAAGAACGGAACACCCACTGGTTCGGTACAGTTTGGAAGACAAGTCGAATCAGAAAGTATCCGAAAGGAGATACCACCTGACTTGTCATGTGATGAGAGGACACAATGCAAAGAATGTAATACAAGAATTTTAGATTCATCTTCCCCAACTTCATCTCTAGGTTGTTTTCATTTTGTATTGGGAGGCATGGAGGGTGCAATAGTAACAACAGACACATTACCCCCCTCCAAGAAAGTAAAGATGAAAACGCCTCACGTAAAACTGAGGGAGATCTTACGTGAACTCGCAGAGGAGAAGGAAGTGCAATGGACCGAGGACTTAGAGAGAGATATTCCAAGACATTGGGAGGTACATGGAGATTTAATTTTGTTGCCAGACTTGTCTTTGCAGAGGCCGGAGTGGAGCGCTCTTTTGGAGGGCGGGTGGGGGGCGGTAGCCGATGCGCTAGGGTGTAAGAGGTTGGCCCAGAAGAGCCGGATACGGTCTGACGATTACAGATCGCCAAGTGTAAAGTTACTCTTTGGAAAAGACAGTTGGGTGGAGCATATCGACAACAGAATCAGGTGGGTTGTTTTGTGGTGGCATACTCCTATGAGAGTCTATATCCATCCGCTCGATTGTTCTCCTATTTCAGGAATATTGCCAAAAAGCAGCAGGAGAACATCTTTATTGACCTGTTATCAATCATAATCTAGTTTTTTGTGGCCTGCATGTTGAAGAGCATGAATGGAAGTACACGTGGTGAGAAAATTAGGTCAACTGGGGCAATTTTAGACCCCTTTAAGGCCTCCCAGAAGCAGCGTAGGAAAATTGTTTACTACTGAGTGAAGAGGTTTGTTTACAAGTGACAAAAACTTCTGGCTCGGATAGCAAAAAGCTACATGGTCATGATATGGAAAATTTATAATGCCATGAAAGGCCAACTTGTCAGCTATCTGGTGATGGGTAGCGTTTAGCTAGTGAGAACTTCTATCTAGACTAAGAGACCACATTACTTTTGTGATTTAGTGTGTAAGTCAATGGGGCTTTTAATGGGCGTATGCTACCTTGTGAATACATGGCAGAGAAGCATTAGCAGCCATTAGATTGTTAAAAAAATATTCTTGCATACTTATACTAGTTAATTACTCTAGGCTCAAGATTTGAGCTGGTATCCCTTAGTGATTAAAAATTGAAATGAAACCAACACAGACACAAAAATATTATTACAGTGGTGACTCCATAATATTGCCCCGCCCACCTCGGATTCTTATTCTTCTTATGATTATTTTTGTTGTTGATGTTGGTGGTGGTGGTGATGATGGAGATGGTGGTGATGATGGTGGTGATGAATGACTGTTGTTGTTATCCCAAGCCAAATTCGTGTTTGAAACATTCTAGTATGTCTCTTCTCTTCAGGTACTGTTACGATATCAGACATTCAATGTTCTCGGCTGGAAACATCAGTGAAAAGATTAGGGTTGGATCTTTTATCTGTCAAGGCGAAACAGTGGTGGATCTTTTCGCAGGTATCATTACAATATTTTTTGATATAAAATGGAATGGATATATTCTTTATCCCTTCCAGCGTATTTGATCATCTCGAAGTCTTGAATATTTCACCCAGACATGACATCCATCGTAGAGTTACGTTGACCAACCACAGAGTCTCTTGCATGACTTTAGAAATGATTTGATTCAAGGGAGAAAATGTCAAGACCAAAAAATAACAATTCATCTATATTCAAACATACCCACAGATAAACGAACAAAATGTAAGTGGTCAATTAGTTACGTTGGTGTTGTTTGCGGTCTTAAACCAGTAGAACTCAGCTTTTTGGATATCTGCAGTGGCTCAAATGGGATACTGAGAATTTCAACTATTTTATGTTGAAATTTCTCCTTTGTCTACACTGTACAAATTTCAGTGTTCCAGACGTTGAAAGGTAGACATAGATTAGTAAGGTAAATATGGACCGGAAAAATATGATCATTTGATTGACTGGTATTCCCTCGCCAAATACAAGGATTCTGTTGGAATGATGTAGCATAATCTGCTAGTTACCAAAAGTTCATCTCTAGTTACCAAAAGTGAGGGCGCACAAACATACTCCTTCCCCCTCCCCCACCCTCACATTTAGAAGTTTGGGGGGACGGAATCGACCTATGGGCAAAGTTTAATATCTCTAAGAAAAGAGATGTTTTATTATATTAGACATGTTCATTTTATTCAAAGGAAGGTGAAATATCTCATAATCTCACATGCAGTGTATCATACTGTAGATGTATTGTAGGCATGACCAAGTGTAGACACCACATTCTAGAAGGCAGCTATCACCTGAACAGAAAACTTCAACTTTCTCTTAACTGCTCCTCAGTATTCTAATATTCTATAAAAAATAAAAAAAAAACTAGTTTGGCTTTGAAATATTAACTAAAAAATGCAGCTTTGCTACATTTAACTATAAACTCTTCCACAGTTGCTTTGAACTCTGCCATTTGCCTTTGCAAGTCTTGGTTATTTTGTGCTGCCATAGTTGGTCCATGCTGGTTTCAATTCTGCAATTTCTTGCCATTATAGGTCTTGGCTATTTTGTGTTGCCCTTCTTGGTCAATGTTGGTTTTTAATTCTGCGGTTTATTGCCATTGCAGGTATTGGGTATTTCTATTTTGTGCTGCCTTAGTTGGTCCAAGCTGGTTGTAATTCTGCCGTTTATCGCCATTGCAGGTATTGGTTATTTTGTACTGCCTTACCTGGTCCATGCCGGTGCTAAGTTTGTCCACGCTTGCGAATGGAATCCACATGCAGTGGAGGCACTGAAGAGAAACCTTGAACTGAACAAGGTGAAGGAGAAATGTCAGATTCATTTTGGAGACTGTAGAAAGGTAAGTAGACTACAATAACCTGCGAGAGAGAAAAACAGAGTTTTATCCTCTAAAACATAATTTATTTGTATATATATATATTTATATATATATTCATGTATAGGGGTCTTTAGAGTGACAACGCCAGATGAAAGTAAATAATCATATATCAATCCTTCGATTAAATGAGAATGTATGATATATACTTACAGATGCTGTGCATATACGTGATTGCATACATTTTTATTTATGTTTGGTAAGAGTGCATCACTGGACGATATCCTCACAGCTGGAGTTGTCAAAACACTTGATGGCACTATATGATATGCATACATTGGAGGGGGAGGGGGGAGGAGGGGGAAGTATAAAGTACTCCATATTTACTGTAATTGTTACAGTAGTTTATTTTACTGTAGAAACATGTCAGTGAGAGCCCTCGGCCTGGATAGCTCTGTGACAAACTGAATTTGTGACAACACAAGAGTATATATTGTAGGTGTATCTCGTATCGATTAGGCAGGGCTGAGAGTGTACTCATGGGGTAAAAAAACTAAATAAGGGGGTCAAAGGGAGTAGGGACCTTGGTATGAAGAATAATTATGTGTTCTTATAGCTTCATTAAAAGGGGAATCAGTCATATAGTTTTAACGTTTGGCTCGACTTTGCTCGAGACACACCCTTGTAAATGCTTTAATACATAAATATTACAAATATCATTGTTACCTCAGGTCTGCCCAAGATCGGTCGCCGATCGTGTCAACTTGGGCCTGATACCAAGTTCAGAGTGTTCCTGGCCCGTAGCGTGCGCCGCTCTGAAACCGAGTGGAGGTACGCTGCATATCCATGGGAACGTGGAAAGTCACTCATCAGAGCAGAAAAGACCACGAGAGGAGAGCAGGACAGCCATAGGTGCGTCAGATAAACTAAATGAAGAAACTGTCAGTGTTAACTGCTCCAGATCTGGAAGTCACTTTTCGAATTCTGGACTTGAAGTTAGCGCCAAAACCGAGCACGAAGAAATGGAGGGAGATGTCTCCGCAGGGATCGGGAAGAACGTTCACTGGGTAGCATGGGCGAGGCACATCAAATGTGAAATACATCGGTTATTAGAGGAGGCCCATGGGGGCGAGTGGGAAGTTAAGGTCTTCCATCTTGAACATGTGAAGTCGTACGCGCCACACGTAGATCACATGGTAGCAGATGTCAGCTGCAGACCGATTGTCCGGTCTTAATGAAGGAACCGTGTGGGGACAATGTGTGAATAGAAATGGATTTGGTCTGTAAGGGATTGTTGGACTGAAGCAAAACGTGAAACACAGTTAAAAAGTGTAGCTAATGTCAGCTGCAGACTGATTGTTCGATCTGGATGAAGGAAGCGAATGGGAAACAGTGGGTTTGAATAGAAATGGATTTGGTTGGTGAGGGATCGTTGGACTGAAGCAAAATGTGAAGCACTGGGTAGCTACTGTCAGCTGCAGACCGTTTGTTGGGTCTTGATGAAGGAAGCATGTGGGAAGCAGCGGGTGTGAATAGAAGTGAATTTGGTTGGTGAGGGATAGTCGGACTTGAAGCAAAATGTGAAGCACAGGGTAGCTATATGTCAGCTGCAGACCGATTGTTGGGTCTTCATGAAGGAAGCATGTGGGAAGCAGCGGGTGTGAATAGAAGTGAATTTGGTTGGTGAGGGATAGTCGGACTTGAAGCAAAATGTGAAGCACAGGGTAGCTATATGTCAGCTGCAGACCGATCTTTCGGTCTTGATGAAGGAAGCGTGTGGGAAGCAATGTGTGAATAGAAATGGATTTGGTTTGTAAGGGATAGTTGGACTGACATGGAAGTGTTAAGGAGTGTTAGCTCAGTGGTTAACGCTGGTGCCTTTCAATCATAAGGTCCTGAGTTCGAGTCACTCAAAGATTAATGTATGTCGTCCAGTAACAGAGTTGTCGACAAATAACAATTCATAATCATGGACGTTAAATATGAATGTAAGAGACTGACTTCGGTCAGCTTGCGGCTTTGATAAGCCAGTGATGGCTTCTTTCATGAGTTCCTGCTTGCAGGAGGATCTAAAATACAATACAATACATGGCAGCCAATGTCAGCTGCAAACCATACTTAAAAAGCTGATACATTTATGTTTTTATGGACTTGCATGTTTTAGGCAGTTATGTAGTATGGCTAAATTTAATACAAGACTGCTATTTTCATTTGTCATATGTATCAGGATAAGAAAAAAATGCTTTATGAATAAAAAAATATCATATAAAATGGTTCTATGAATATTCATCACTTTGCAGTTTGTTTTTGAACTTGTGGAAGTTTTAAACTTTGAGGATCAGAGGAGTGTCAGTGGGAGAAGACAGCTTTGTATGAGGAAGCAAACAGGTCCAATTGAAAAAGGAGATAGTTGGGTAGAGGTTTAGTTTTTTTTTGGGGGGGAGGGGAAAGGAGTCTAATAAATTCAATCTGAGAGAAATGAAATCACTACCAGAGGTAATGAATAGTTAAAAGAGGTAATGGGTATTTAAAAGAGGTAATGAATATTTATAAGAGGTAATGAATATTTAAAACAGGTATTGAATAGTTAAAGAGGTAATAAATATTTAAAAGAGTCAACCGTCATTTATATTTCGGAATGTATTTACATACACAAAGCTACAAAATCTCATTCAGAAACCCAAAAAACTAAGAAAAAAGGCAAAGAAGTTAATTATAAGACAGTGACAGCTGCAAATCTTTAAAATAAACTAGATTTGTATGTAGGATGCATATATATATACGAGAGGATGGTACTCACTGACCTGAATATACCGCAATACTGCCCTCAATATACCGCAATACTGCCCTCAATATACCGCAATACTGCCCTCATTACTTCGAATCACAATTGACCCTGCACGCTTAATTAGACATTTCATACGAAATCTTTATTATCAGACTCGAGAATCTGAGATTATTTAACCCAAATCTTATCGGCTAACGTAATATTCTAAGGAATATATTTTGAATGGATGTTATGTAATAACTGCTTGTGAAAGTCCACACCAAAAGTTAATACACTTAGTAATGTCCATTTTGGATAGACTGGTTGGATTTTATACAAAACATCTGACATTTTCTGTGTCACTACGACAACATTTAACGAACTGAAAGTTTCTCACAAAAACTTGACAAATTAATAACATGCCTGTCATAGGATAGGAATCATACACAGCTTGACTGTCAAATGGATTTGAAAATTGCGGTCATTTTTGGAGAAAAATCTACCAATTTTTAGCGGACTTTCATCACCCATGTTAATCAATGAGTGCGACAGACATATTCTAGAAAAGTCAGAGAAAGAAAGCGTTGGATGAATTGAGGGAGTAAATTGAAAACTTAAAGAATTATCCATGATTTCATAATCTGGACTGTTTCAAGATTTTAGTCTTGTCCTATTGCACAATTCTGTTCAAAATGAGACCATAATTTGAAGGAAAAAAATTTCACGCCAAAATCGTTAAGACATGTCATAGTTGCCAGAATACCAAGTTGTTTATATTGTTAATGTGCATCTGAAACATTATAAATTAAGTATGACTATGCAACGAGAATTTCAATACCTGAACCATTTCTCTGTTATGATGGGTGCATGGGAATGGACACAGGATTTTTAATGTTAATATCACAGCATGTGTAAAACAAGACATACAGTAAACATATTCAGGTCGCAGTTAACCTCTGCAACTCTCAATGCCAGATTTGAAGCTATAAATAATATTTCGTGCATATGGTAGAACTCAAGGGGGGGGGGGGGGATCTCTATCATTTTAATATTCAACTGCAATTAAAATTATAATATATAGAAATAACGATGATACGGTTAGCAAACAAAATTGTGAAATATTCTAATTATTATTAAATTTAAAAAAAAAAATAATTAAGGACATGAATATTCATAATATGCCAAATCAATGAGATATGACATGAAACATCAACAGGTTGCCAGAGTATAAATTACAATCTACAAATCAGTGGCCTGGCTTCTTTCTTGCATCACTCTGCATCACTCTTCAAGTGTGATTATTTTGATGTGATTTCGAAAAGACGTGGCATGCTGCGTTACAGACCCACCGAAAACGACACCAGTGTAAATGAAATGAAAATACAGAACATGAACCATTTAATATTCACTCTACCTACTCGAGAATGACCTCGACGACAAGTCATTCTCAAATTCAAGTTTTACATTCGTAAATTAAAAAATTAAATGAAACAGGGCAATTATTGCATCTAATGAATCTTAAAATATAGGCTGCAACATTTACAAAGAGGGATAGAAATAGCCGAGGTGAAGGACACGACTTTTACTTCAATTTGCACAAGAGAAGATGAATTTACCCTCGAACATCTGATCCAAGAGCGACATTGCCCTAGGTCAGTCCATTTATTAAAATAAAACAATGGAATATTGGCATTTTGTGATAAAAAGGCCACAAATACCACGAAGGTCTAATGGTGTATTCTGAACCTCCTCATACAGTACATTTTACCGTATCATTCTCGTTAATCTCTCCTACCCACCACCCTCCTCCCCGACCATCGTGAAATCCTCCACAAACAACCGAATCCCACAACTTGGATCTTTCTCCATTTCGAATATTAATTCGAATTTTCCCCTCTCTCTCTCATTTCATACAATAACAATGCACAGAATATAGAACTTATCATTTATTACGTTCAACTTGAATTTAAAACTTTCACTCTCCTTGTCAGCAAACTGACCATTGGTTTGTAGTATTTTGAACGAACCAATCATGATCAAGCATAGTTTAATACCGATGACAACACACCTGCCTCACGACTCATAAGTGTTTGATATAGCCCACTTTTACAAACAATACTAATTAAACTGGACACTCACACAAATACTTTTATCACTCGTTGATATGCTCTAAAACACTCACAAATTAAGTTTCGTAAACTACATTCCAAAGAAAGGAAGAAAAAAGAACAGTAGACGATAATATTAATATCTCAACAGTATTCACAGGTAACAAAATAATGTAAAAATTGCACTTTTTTGTTCCTTGAAAGAAAGAGAAAAAATACCCTACAAGATGCTAAACACATGCAATATAAACTCTCTGAATAATTAAGTCTCTAATCAAAACCGAAGAAAAAAAAAATCATAAAAATTAACTTCTTTGTTTTGACCATCATACTATAATAAATACGACCTAACTCCCTACCTCCATCCTACCCCCACCCTTCTGCCCTTCCAAGGGCAGAAAGAAAAAATTCCTGCTTGGGTGGAACAATAACCGCAGTACCTTGCTTTCAAGATGTCTGTAGACAAACATCATGTATTGGTATTTCTTGTTTTTTTTCCATAATCTTAGGATCCACCGAGGAGTGGGGTTGCGGTGGGGGGGTTTGTCCCAGATCACACTTTAACTTGACTGAATGAGCGATGTCTCCTCCCAAAGCATCGGGATGTTGAACCCTATTAAGTGAGAGACAAACCCAACCATCATTGATATATCAATCTACTGTATGGTGTAGAGATGACTTCCATGAAGCAACTTGCCCCAAACATCTAAGAATAATATTATTCCCAGTGGCGGAGCGTCCATACAGTCAGGGGGGGGCGGATGCCCCCCCCTGACGGACTCAAATGGACTGCTGGCGCCCTTTTCAGCTTTTTACCACTTTTTACTTATTCGCGATTATTGACTTTTTTTATTGCGCTCCCATCTACCTATTGACATTTGTCACATTTTGTGGCGATGACACCTATTTATTCTTCGTTTATCTGCAAATTAGCAAGGCCAGGAAAGGGTCATTTCCGGCGATCTAGGGAGTATCTTTACTCAAAAAATTTGTGTATGCTCCGCGCCAACCTGTGGTGGCGCTCCGCTTAGATAGTGTCGAAAGCGCCCCTACAGAGCATTTTCGCCCCCCTTGACCAATACCCCTAGCTCCGCCACTGATTATTCCACTCGTGGTGAGATATCACACATTTTACATTTCTGTCACACTTGGGACGAAGATTTTGATCGCGTCTGACTATGACGTCATTGAGTGACATGTGCTTCCTTTTTTTATGTATTCCTTAATTTTTTATTTTTTTTTGGTTGTTGCACATGTACATTTTCTGGTGGTGATGGGATTTGAAAATGCCAAATTTGAAAATATTTGTAAACCGGTTTACGTGCAGTCCTAGAAATGATGGCATTTGGTTTTCAGGGTCAAAACAGTTGAACCTTGAAAATATGAAAATTAGAAAATAAAACATTTGGGAACATAGTGACACTATGATATCACAAGATGTACAAAATGATTGCTTCACAGACACGATAGATAGACTAGGATACCTCCTAAACGGAGCAAGATGCTTCTTACTTGTTTGGAGAGGGGGGGGGAGGGAGGGGGAGTTGTTCTTGGCAAAGACTTCTGTCATATATGCAGCCAAAGAAGATGGTTGAGTTTGTTTTCACCTTGAAGGAAACTATTTTGAAAATGCTCACTTAACAGATATGACTTGACTTCTCAACTAGAAAGTACTAAGCAGTCCCATCACAACACAAAACTCCTTTATACCTTAGAATACATAAATCCCGTGATTATGTAATATGGAACCACTCTCACCTCCCTCTCCCCCCCCCCCCCCCCGCCACACCCCTTCATGAAATCTAGCTACAGGATCATAACATGAGGAGAGAGAGTCTGGATTTGCACTACATTCTGTACATTTAACCTTCAACGAAAGACTAAAAACTACCGAAAAAAAAATGTATTTTCCTCACAATTTTTAAAACACTCGAGCCCTTACTGATAGTACTGAGCACTTTATTTTAAGTAATATTTTATTTTCTTATTTTTATGTATTTTTTTTATTAATTATTCATTTTTATTATTTTTATTTTTGAGCCATGATTGCAGACAGAGAGTCGAGAAAGATTGCTCCCTTTCGTTATCTACGAGAACTTTGATCAATAATTACTATTCGCACTATCAAGGACTCTTTTCCCCGTGGAATTAGTCCTGATTCCAATATTCAACATTGTTTTATTATTGTGTTCAACATTGTTTATTATGAATGTTTTACCTTCTAACAGAAACACAACTAACATGGTGTACAGATACGTGGCTAGAAGATGTCCACTCCCTCGGTTCCTTAATGATGGAGACATCGAATAACACACACGCCTACTATCACTACCATAGGCTTAGCTAATCGACATTACCCCCATCATGTTACCCCTTACTAGCAGTACTGTCCATATCAAAATCAATGATACCTCTAATTGGTGACACACTCGCATATACTCTAAAAGATAAATGCAAGAAAATTTCTAGGAAAGGATGGGAATATGAAAGTATATTCCTTTTAAGTTCCCTTCACCTTGTACAGTATGGGACACCACTGCATGCATACTACCAGCCAATCACTATAAACCTTCACCTTGTACAGTATAGGACACCACTGTATGCATGCTACCAGCCAACCTTCACCTTGTACAGTATAGGACACCACTGCATGCATACTACCAGCCAATTGATAACTTTCACTTTGTACAGTATAGGACACCACTGCATGTATACTACCGGCCAATTGTTAATCTACACCTTGTACAGTATAGGACACCACTGCATGTATACTACCGGCCAATTGTTAATCTACACCTTGTGCAGTATAGGACACCACTGTATGCATGCTACCAGCCAACCTTCACCTTGTACAGTATAGGACACCACTGCATGCATACTACCAGCCAATCACTAACCTTCACCTTGTACCAGTATGGGACACCACTGCATGCATACTACCAGCCAATTGTAAACCTTCACCTTGTACAGTATAGGACACCACTGCATGCATACTACCAGCCAATCACTAACCTTCACCTTGTACAGTATAGGACACCACTGCATGCATACTACCAGCCAATCACTAACCTTCACCTTGTACAGTATAGGACACCACTGTATGCATACTACCAGCCAATCACTAACCTTCACCTTGTACAGTATAGGACACCACTGTATGCATACTACCAGCCAATTGCCTCTTTTACCCCCCCCCCCCGCCCTTTGCAACCCCACCTTTAAGCAAATGACCCCCAACCGAGCTCAACTGCAGTTGAAATAAACTACAGTAATATCAGCTGGTGTTTTCATGAGTTAGCTATTTAACAGAGAATATAACCAAGTTTATAAAAAAAACAGGGGGCATAGGGAGGATGGGAGGGGTCAGGGTGGAACCAGGGAGGTGCAGAGTTTGGCCCACCGGAATACCATCTCGACAACAGTACCCTGCCAGGGACAAGAGACTGCCAGGTATGTGCTTTCTGCTGAAGGCTCGCATTTCCACTTGGTTCATCCCTGAAAGACACCAGTGTACTTTCGTCCGAGGTGCCAGATGCCAGCGATTGTTTCATGTCCCTGCTAATTAGATCCCTGAGCTGGTAGTGGGGGGGGGTATCCTCAGGTCCCACCATGGTAAGGGAAATTAAATATACTGCCACAATCTAGTTAGCATCCAGTGCCTTCCAGACCCATGGAATGACTGTTGTGGTATTCCTAGCATCATTAGTGACAGGGGTAAGTGATGATGCCCTAATAATCAAGACTTGAATATTTCATGTATGTGGAAGAATATTTACTAATAACTAACAGTATATCAGGGATGAGCCTGAGGTAAAAAAAAAAATCACAGAAGTTTGCAAAAATTGCGGTATAGGCTCCAGTTTGCCTATGCTACAGCGTGTTAGGATAATAGTTTTTGTCACCGAGATAGAAAATAAATCACGGATATTCCGCGAATTCGCTGAAAAAGCTCATGACTGGTATATAATATACTTGGTTTACATATAATATAAATCTTACTGACTGCATAGGTAACATCAAGTAGAATACTCAAGACTTATTGGAGAGAGTATCTGATAGCAAACCTACATCTCGGGGGGTCAAAGGTCAACAACAAATGCATAAATTTGTGCTTGCACATCATTCATTTAATTCATTAAGCAGGATTGAGAATTTTCCTTCAGAAATTAACAAAAGACACAACGCCATTTTCCAAATATTTTTTTTTACCTCCTTTAGGTCAATGTCTCAGTCGATTCGAGGTAGAATGAATATCTAACCCTTAAAATTTGACCTTAAAATATCTTTCGTCTTTAAACACATATTCTACCGGAAGATATTCTTTTCATTTTGTGCGAACCGGTAGAGTAAAGAACTCAAGTTTATTTTTCTTGGTTGCCCTACTAAGTACTTGTCTCTGGATTTCTTAATGAATGGACAGGCGAAGAACAAAACTTCCCCTTACAGTACAAGGTGAAGTGGTAAAGATAAAAGTAGGAAATTCTGCATTAAATTTGAAGAACTGCAAACCATTCATTTTACAATTCGGGCGATGGAAAAATGGCCGTATTCGAACGGCAGAATATCCCGGACGTCAGTTAGAGGATAGACTTTTCTTCCTTCATCGAAGTTATGGTGGATAATTCACTTGCAAATTAATCGTCACGAAGGCAAAAGAACTTTCGCCAATTTGATGACTAGCGGGCCTGGGAGATGCTGGTTCACGCAGACCGTGTCGACTCTAAAAGCTAAAATGATCAGACAGTCTAAAGGTAACTTTCGGAGGCTTTTCATATTTTGTTAGTTTTGTTGTAGATTATCATCGTATCTAAGAACGGTTCTGAATTCATCCTGCCTGTACTCTCCATTGACTCCAAATCCATCGGCTTAAACTCAAGTGCCTAAAAATGTAATGTCTAACACAGTCGGACAGATGGGTTTTGAAACCGTCTGAAAGCCTGCCTTTGTTAAAACAACGCTCCAGAATTGTCCTGCACGCATGGTGACCTTCACATTCTCTCATGACCTATTCTACGTGACCGCGTTTGCAATTGCCGAGCTACACTCTGGCTAGATCTAGAACAATCCCAGAGGTCCAGAGCCGAACCGGTCACGGACCCTACCGTAACACACGACGACGAGGCCCGCTGGCCGTATCCGTCGACGACCGTGATCGTGGCAGCGGGCAGGCAGTTTAACGTGGGTATTGAAAGTTTCAAAAAGATTTACATTTATTATGGTTTAAGTTTCCATTCGGAAGCATTTTAATCTAGGAGCCCTAGGCGACCGGGCCTGCGTTATTCGGCGGTGTCGGTGTACTTGGGTACATCGCTGGTGTTAAGGCTGGTCTGTTCCGTAGCCGCCGGGGCCGGCATCGGTATCGCTACGTTCTCGTTCGATTCGGAATACGAGGGGGGCGGCGGCATCGCAAAGGCCTCTTTCTGGGGTGAGGTCGGCTGGGAGGTCACGGGGGAGTCATTACTGGGGGGAGGCGAGTCGCTGTCCGAATTCAGGATGACCTCAAAGTCCTCGTCCTCGTCCCTGGCCTTGCGGCACTTGCCGCAGCAGCCGAAACAGCAAAGACAGCAGCAGAAGCAGAAACAGTAACAGGTGCAAAAGAAACAGCAGGTCAGCATCACCTGGGAACGTGAAGAAGAAGAATAAGGAGTAATGTATCGTAACAACAAACAACGGCAGACCGCAGAGAAAAATTTAAAAGCAAAAAATAGTTAACCGTCGTGCAAGCTCAGATTGCTCTTTTTGCTCCTGCTGCACCATGACAACTTTGGAACGGATTACCCGGATATCCATCAAACTAGCTTCTTCTCCTCCTTGTGTCCCCGTCAAACCTCTCTCTAGAACTCAACTACTTCAAGATTGAGTTTGACCCTTGAGTTTGACCCAAAATTGACCCTATAGTCACAATGTAATTGTCATATGTATTTGTATGTATTTGTCATGTTTTTACATAATGTATTTGTATTTCTCATAATGTATTTGTATTTGTCATAATGTATTTGTATTTCTCATAATGTATTTGTATTTGTCATCATGTATTTGTATTTGTCATAATGTATTTGTATTTGTCATAATGTATTTGTATTTGACATGTGTTTGACCCTTGAGTTTGACCCAAAATTGACCCCTTTTGTCATAATCTCATTCTCTGTACGTTACTTGCCTTGCCCCTTTCCCACAGTCGTCTCCACTGCACTGTTGGCGTCAGTCTGACGGATACCGACGCATTTACAGACCATGCATCGTCACAGTTCTTCTTATTATTATTATTATAATTATTATAATTATTGAGATGGGTCTGATAGTAACTCACCCTAAAGCATTTGCTGTTGACTAGGAAGTACAAGTCTACATTCTCCTCTCCGATCTGTTCCGCGATGTAGAGACCGAAAGAACCGTACTCGTCGTAGATCTGTCTCTTCTTTTCGTCCTGTAAGACTTTGTGCGCTCTGTTCACTTCTTTGAACTGAAGGAAAGAAAACAAGAAAAAAATAAAATAAAAATAAATAAATAAATAAATAAATAAATAAATAAATAAATAAATAAATAAATAAATAAATAAATAAATAAATAAATAAATAAATAAATAAATAAATAAATAAATAAAAATGAAAAAAATTCAGACAATGCCACCTTTAGAATTCAAAAATAAAACAATAAAAAAACCAAACCTGTTGGCAACAATCTGCTTAATCCAATAAACAGCCTCTGTAAGAGGATGTGTAAGAGTAAGTGGGTCGGACGTTTCGATCCTAGCGGGATCTTCTTCAGAGACTGAATGAAGAGTAAACAGAAACTACCAGAGACAAACTACAAGCATAGAATACAGATAGGTACATGTATGTATACCTATGTATGTATTTTGTGCTTGTATCTTTGTCCCTTGTAGTTTCTGTTACTTGTCATTCAGTGAATTTAAGAGAGATCATGATGTCACATGGGGCCAGAGCCAAACCTCTGTTTCTGCGAGTGCTAAAACGTTTCCAAATGTGTAGTTGGGTAGATAGGAAAGTGCCATTGTGGAGTGGGAGACAGGTAAGAGAGGAGCGAAGTAAATCAAAATAACACAGCAAAGTTCTATTTTCCTATGTTCTGAGCTTCTTAGTCTCCAAGAAGAACTTTATTGTATAGTATGAAATATAATCCTCCAGGCAGGCTGTCCTGCAACTTTTAATATTCCTTTATTTTTTTATATATTTTTTTATGTGCAGTTGTCGATTCTGGACAAAATACTCCTTACAGTTAAAAACCCAAAGAAACCTCTCTGTCGAGGCTGATTTACCTTTTCTTCGGCATCTAAATTTCCTTGGTTTTTATCTGGATGGTATCTTAAGGCCATCTAGGGAGAGAAAATAATAATAAATAAATAATAATAAAAATGATTAATAACTGATAACAGAGAGAAAATCAAAATAATAACAATGTTAAAAAGGTTAGTAACTGCGAGAAAAATCATAGTAATAGCAATTTGATAATTGATAACTGAGAGAAAATCATAGTAATAACATTGTTCATAATTGATAACTACTGTAGTAGAAAAATCATAGTAGTAGCAAATTAATAATTGATAACTGTATAAAAGCTGCAATTACAGTAATATGATCAGAAGTGACAGAACAAGGAAAACAACAATACCATCAAACTAAAACAGAAAACAAACTAAACCATCAATTCCTTTAACTGATATATATAACAGATCTATTTAAACTACAAATACTATGTGTTATGACTGGGCAGCTTCTTACCTTCCTGTATGCTTTCTTGATGTCATCTGGACCAGCACCCTTCTCCACCCCTAGGGTAACATAGAGGGACTCTCCTGCAGTACTGAAAGTAGAGGAAGGCACAGATTGAAAAAAGCAATCGATTACTACTTCTGAGGTAACTGGGTAGAACTACTGTATACTGGTGCGTGAGCTGGCAATTCCAAAAACTTACTACTGACTGTACTGGTGATGGTTAACCATAGCAAATTGTATTCAACACCAAATGGTCACACTGCTGTATGGGTCAGATACAAAAGTGAAAAGTTTGTAACATACATAAACAGGAAAGTACAGGAAGCAGTATGCACCGTAGAACCTTTAAATACTTTCGGTACACTTTCGGTACCTGTATGTTAAATGTTCATTAAGGCTAAAATATGGTGTGAAAAGAGGGATGCAGCAAGATCGCGCCCTGAAAGGAAAATATTAAATTGCTATGCAAGTGCAAAGATATTTAGATCTACAGTTATACTTAGGACTCTTGGTACACAGGGGCCATAGTACCATTTATTGTCAAAATTCTGTATCAAATCTATCCCCTCATAGAATTTTATTGTCTGATTTTATTTTTTTCTCTCTTTCCAGTTTTCATGAATGGCGCAGGTCTGCATTATTCACTAAAAATCCATAAATGGACCGTACATTAGTCGGACAGGTCTACGCATGATCTACCTTCAAAGTCAACAACATTTAATTAAACTGTATCTTTCACACTATTAGACTGCTTATCACCTGTGTCCCTTCAGCACTACATGTATGTTCTTGCAGTACAGTATACATACAGTATATACTATACAGCAAGCAGTCCTTGAAATGCTAACTAGACTTCCTTAAAAAAAGGTCAAGTAAAATCTTTCCAATCTTTTTCTTATATTTTTGGATATAAATTCATTCAATCTGATGGAAGAAATCCAAGTCCTGTTTATTTTAATGGCAAACTGGGGGAAAAAAATACCCAGACTGCCTCAATATTTTTTAACCCTTGCAAACACAAACTATATTAAGCAGTCTGAATTAATCATTCATGAGGCAGGACACTACTATACTATCTGTGTGACACCTCTGTGTGGTAGAGTCTGTGTCACCAAGTGTAGAGTATTCCATCGCTGTACGGTGAACGGACGGCACCGTATAGTATTAAGTCTGTACACATGACAAGTGCTGTAATTACACAGTATTAAATATGTGTAAAAGTAAGTTGGCCTGACGTTTCAATCCTAGCAGGATCTTCTTCAAAGGCTAAAACAGTATATATTAAGTGATCAGTGATCTAACTTTAATATTGAAACGCAGCATTCCTAACTATAACAAAAATTTTATAATTTTCCGGCAGCGTTTTCAATTTGATCGACAATTTTCCCCCAATCTTTACAAACTTGTATTATTCAATATGTATTTAAGATATAAAAACATTCTACAAGTTTACTCCATTTGTATTTTAGGTATTAATTTTTTTTTAAAGTTTTATTCCATATTTATTTAAGGTAATAAAATTTTAAAGTATTACTCCAGATTTCTTAAAGGTAATAACATTTTCCAAGTTATACCTCATACAGTATGTATTTAAGGTAATAATTTTTTTTAAAGTTTTACTCCCTATTTATTTAAGGTAATAAAATTTTAAAAGTATTACTCCAGATTTCTTTAAGGTAATAACATTTTTCAAGTTATACCCCATATGTATTTAAGGTATTAATTTTTTTAAGTTTGACTGTATATTTATTTAAGGTAATACCATTTTACAAGTATTACTCCCTATTTATTTAAGGTAATAGCATTTTACAAGTTTTATTTTCCAGTCCCTAACGACCACCAGTCTTTTTTATACTGTATACTGTATACAGCAGAACACACTGCATGTAATGTACGCATGCAAGTACAGTGCAGTGCAGAGACATATATACAGTTAAGTATATATTATTATTAACCCTCAGTTTGTCCTTGGCTAAATATTAACAATCCTACAAACTGACACAGCTCAAATGTCAAGATGGAACAGCTTATAAGTGATTTACGTGCGTACCGCAAAAGGAAAAGACAAGTAGATAATGTTTAATGGTTTAATGTTTTTCTTAATGTTTCGATGTACCTCAGTCCACAGGTGTTGTAAATGGATGTAATATGTCATTTAATGACAGTGACAGTTGTTAAAAGTAACGCAAATGGCATAAAAGTGGTAACATTTTGACAGCATTTTTTGCATTCTCATTATAAGAGCTAGACCACACCTACATGTGAGTTGAGTAATGAATATGCAACACCTAACAGCAACAGTGCCACTGGTGTAACACATGTATGCATGATATTCAAATTTTAGCTTTAAAATTACAAATTTGAGATTTTGTTGATCACAACTCCACAAAGTCACCGAATGGCTGTCGCTAATCCGATTAGTATAAATGGAGGGACGATGTTTTCGTTACCAGCTTAGCGGACGAGTTTGTCTGTGCCAGTTAAAGTGTAAACTAGGGGTGCTTTTGTGGGGACGAGTCGTGGACGAGTTTTGGACGAGCCTGGTCAATTTGGACACGGAGGAGTATCAAAATGGACAGTACTGAAGTTGATAGATGAACACTTTTTTAGTTATGAATATTGCACAGTATAGTCAGTTGGGGTAAAAAAAAACAAGGGGGTAGTTGGGGTAAAAAAAAAACAACCCCTTTTTATAGAAGGGGAATATTTAGCCAAAGTTCCAATTTGTTTTGGGTGATAGTCCTATATGTCTAGTTTATTATTACATGATTTCTGGAACTCTATATCACTTCGCTGCCAATCACCGCTTCATCGAATCAAGCGAATGCTAAAACAGCAAAATTTGAAGTTTGTACCACATATCCGAAACTTTCTCCTGCATACCCAGCTCATATGATGTGGAGATTATTCCAGCAGTTACAGCATAGCAGTTAGGGATATTGCACTCCACCATGGTAGAATTACTTCAACTTCATTCACTCTTCATGGGGGGGGCCTTGTTTTCTTTTTACCCCCAAAAAATGATGCGAATGGGGTAAAAAAAAACAAGTACTTTCTGGCTCCAATGTACTCCCTATTTTGCCCGAATTGATCAATTTTTCCATAATGTTGATTTAGAGGTTTAGGCAAATAGTTTTCATGTCTGTCATGTGTCAAAAATGTTAAATAATTGGGCAGAAGTACTGAAATTGGCTCAACTCTAATGTTTCTACTATATATTACACCACGTTTGTGTAGCATCATATACACACTGTACAGTATGAATATGGCTGAGCATTTCATATGACATGAGCCATCCATAATTACGAATTAAGACAATTTCACAATTTGTTTCCTTTCTCATGTAAAGCAAGTAGCTCATACTTAGATGTAATTATATGCAAACATGATTTTAAGATACATTCATGAAGAAAATAGCTGTTTTCTAGCATTGTTTTTTTTTACCCCGGCATTTTTTTTTTTTACCCCGAATTAAGCAAATTTTGGGGGTAAAAAAAAAAAACAACATTTTTCGCAAAAAACGACACTTTCCATTTACAAAAAAGTTATTTTTGTTAGATTCTCTTTAAGAGAATCCCACTCCACACACTTGAACATTGGAACCGAAACAATACCTCTTACTCATCAATTTTTAGAGCAAACTTTAGGTAAATTGTTTTTTTTTTACCCCATTTGACTATACTGCATTTATCAGACGGGCGTGTACAGTTCATTCCTTGCTACACGTACATTATAATTGTGATTGTGGTTGCTAACGGCCGCCCACAAGACCGCAATAATGGAATGTTCACCTAGTTTATGAAAGGGAAAGACATCGCAACTGATTTCCTTTCTAATAATAATATCTGTTCTGTACTGTTACCAATATAAGACTCACCAGCAGTGTAAACCACTGCAGTGTAACAGCTCTATCCTCATACACTAAGCCTGGATTTATAGTACATTACTGTATAGACAATAGGATAGCAAAAGAATCAATTATTTCATTGATGGCAGTTACTCAACTGGGACATTTTCCCTTTAACCGTACTGCAACCATACCAATCCTTATTGATTAATCAAAAGCACCCCTACATGTCTGCCAACTGTTTGGTTTTTTTCTTCATGGACCGTTTAATGACCTATATAGTAGAAGGGTGTACATTGGTACTATTGTACCTACAGTCGTCCACAGCATATACACAGTATATATATATCCATACCTAAGGTTCTAAGGTTAGTTAATTAAGTGTACAAGTCAATGGGTACTTGGAGAATTTTACAAGTAGCTTACAGGTGTTCAATTCTGTTTTAATTTCAAAGGTTCAGTTTAATTTATTTAATTAGTTTAAAAATTTTAAGTTTGGTTCATACAGGGTCGTGTCGATGTGGGGGTTCATTGAGTTGAATTTCATTGAATTTCACTTATTTGATCGAGTTGAGTTGAAGTTCATTGAATTTTACTTATTTGATAGAGTTGAGTTTCATTTTAGTAAATTTAAATGCTATATTTTATCGAGTTGTGTTTCACTTTAGTCAATAGTTTTGTTGAATTTTATCGAGTTGAGATTCCTGTTTAATGGTTGGTTTCGTCGAATTTCATGGAGTTGAGTTTCATTTCAGTTTAGTTACTTGCATTTTGTCGATTTGAGTTTAATTTTTGTTCGATTTGTTTTGTTGACTTTCGTAGAGAGTTGATTTTCATCAAGTTGAATTTCGTCACGTTGAATTTCACTGTTGCTGTAAGCATTGCTGTGCATATATGTACCGTGCTGTGTGCTGTGTACCTAACAGTCTGTACATGTACTGCGCTGTATCATACAGTACAGTAGCAAAAAAACCATTATTGTACCAACGTCAATTGAGTTCACGGAGATCAGAAACTCAGAAATCTCAGTTCCTATGGCAACTTTCAAAATGTCTAACGTATACACATTTCGTCAAGACCCGGGTTTCAGTGTTGACGCTGCAAAATGGTGGACGGTACCTGTACCACAGAACATTAGGACGCTAACTCCTTAACTATTTTTCCAGTGTAAAAGTTAAATCAAATTTATTTTAGATAGCCTATAAGGTCATATTTCTTTCAGAATTTTGTTCTCGTTGTAAAGCGCTTAAGAGCACGTCTTGACTGATTAGAGTGTTGTTGTATAAATTTGTTATTATTACTATTATTATTAGTGTTATTATGATTAGTAGTATTATTATTATTATTGTTATTATTGCACTAGAAAAGTCATATCGTGATTGCACAGTTTATGCCGAGGGAACGAATCCAGGATGTTGTAAAGAAGGGGGCGTGGCAGTGAGGGTGATGTTCCAATATTATAGGCTACTTAATTAGGTCTACTGTGCAAGTTTGAGATAATGATCCTATTAACTGCAACTACTTTATTTGTGTGTGTGCGAGGCTGAATAGGGGCATACAATAAAACCCACCAAAACCTCATTCTATATCCCTGCCTACTACTGTATGTAATGCTATATCACTGTATACTGATACTGTATACTGATACTGTATACTGATACTGTATACTGATACTGTATACTGATACTGTATACTGATACTGTATACTGATACTGTATACTGATACTGTATACTGATACTGTATACTGATACTGTATACTGATACTGTATACTGATACTGTATACTGAGCATCAGCAAACTTCGATCTGTACGTTACACTGTGATCACTTACGATTGTGATCTGCCAGAGTCGTATGACAGTTGACTGTTCTTAAAGTTACTGGTAGATAACATGGTTACAAGTAGTACTTATGTTACATTTCATTGCTTACAGTTTGTTTATGCTGTGCAGTACACATACACACATACTGTACTGTACCTACATATATAATTGAAATTGTAGTGAGTTGAAAAATCCAGAACAGTGAAAAAACTTCCAGCCTCCACCAAGATTTGAACCTGGGCCTCCCGCTTTATATGAGGACACCCTAACCACTAGGCCATGGTACAGTAGCTCATTGTATGTCCAGAGGTTTGAAACCGTCAAGGAAGGTCGTAATTCCACTGTACGGCGTTTGTCACCTACAGTGTTTATATGATGTATTTATATATATATATATCCTGTATGCCACACAATATTTTAACCCACAGGTTACAGAATTACACCATTCATGTAAAGCATACTGTTAGGCAGTCAGGATTGCCCAAAGTCTGTAGTGCTAAAAGGATGTTCAGTCCATTTAATTTTATGATGTACAGTAGTTCAAACATTAAGCGAACACTTAACATACTGTACAACTGGTGGATAACTTGTGTGTAGTTACTAGTTAGGTAGATGGCAAAGTGCAGATGAGAGTGGGAGACAGGTAAGAGAGGAGCGACGTAAATAACTTTGTTGAAAACGTTAACTTTTTCTGAAAATATTAAACCTCCCAGTTGAACGAGTTTGTCAACTTTCTGTAACTGGCTGAATACTATACTGGTCGTACACTCATTTTGATCTGAACATTGTATGGCAACAGTACTGTACTCAGCAACAAATCACTGTAGAGCACTACACTATACATATATATCTATACTATATTATACCATACTGTACTGTACTGCACTTAGAGGTATTTTTTGTGGGTACAGATAGGATAAACAAAACACTAATCATTTTCAATATGTAAATAGAAACAATTTTTACCGGATGGCAAAAGTTGATGGTGACCATTTGACTTATTGTGTCAAAACACTTTTCATTGCATTTATATATAGTGAAAGTATATACTGTGTTGTCCTCTGCTTGGAAATAACCAATAAACCCTTCAAAATGCACTGTACTATACATTGCATAGATACTATAATATGTATGTATAGCAAAGCATGTACAGTAAAAGTCTAAGCAATAAGGTTTACAGTCTTGCACTGAGGCAAGGCCTTCTCAAACCACTCAAATTTATAACATTTAACTGCACTGATAATTTTTGTCACACCAACAGACCAAAGTGCGCACAATTCAAATGGTCGGTCCCGTGGTCCCTTTCGTGCGTCACATCAGCACCTGACCCCCGGTGGATTTCCCATAGGGTGCAGACGCAAACGAACGCTCGCAACTACAATTTACAAATGACAACAGGCACACATGATGCAATGTATATTGTTTTTGTATTACTGTACAGTATGTGTATCGCAGTCTATCAGGGACGTAGCCAGGGGGGAGGGAGCAGGGGGAGCGACCGCTCCCCCCTTTCAGTGTCGATTTTTTTTTTTTTATACTGTCGTTTTTTTAGCATGGTATTTTGTCAGTGCTCTTTTGATCTTGAATACTCGTCAGCTCCGTTAACTCGATTGTAATCGTAGTAACATTCACGCCTACTGATTCAACTACTTACTTAGTTTGGCAGATGCAATTAGCTAAATTTAGCTTATAGCCAATTACAAGCCTACAGTTGGCCACTGCATTATAAAATACATATTGCCTACCTAACCGCACTCTATGGAATGTCACGAACTCTATGCACAACAACTTCGACAACGTTCGTTTAAGGAGTCGTCCTAAGTTGTTGCACGAACAGCACGTTATGAAGCTAAGCTAGCAATCGCACGTGATACGCACTTCCTATAAATAATTATTACACTGCTAATACACTGCGATAACGATATTTGTTTTTAGGCCACTGCATATCTGGCTGTATTACAAAATATGAAAGTTTATATTGTCCATCAGTTAAGTTCGTCAAATGTATTAAAGTCCAGACATTGGACAATAAACAAAAATCATCCTACTGGAAAACTTGTAAAAGAGCACTATGTTTGTCTTTCTGATATATTATATAAAAGAACATGTAAAAGAATTTAAACAGGAAACAAAATCTGCTGATACTGATATCATATGATCAGGGCGTAGCCAGTATGTAGCACGATAGTTTCATTCAACACTCTACCCGCCGAAAAAGACTATAGGATCCGATCTTGTCAGTTTTTAACATGTAGTTAAGAACCCGTTTACGCAGATAATATCTCAGTTGAGAAAACCTTGAGAAATTTGCATCAGATGGCAATCGTCGGATAGCTCTTGCCTTCTCTTATTAGGCTAACTTAAACATTTACTAGCTACGGTTGTATCAAAGACATTTCTGGACTATCTTTGTATCTACAAGTATCAGAAGTTGAAAAGTAAGACTACTCTGTACATGTACCTTCAACGGCGGCGGAACTGGGGGGCACAGGGGGCAAGTGCCCCCCCCCCACTTTTCCTCAGGTTAAAAATGTGCCCTTTTTCTACATAAAAATTGTACTCTTGATCACCTTATTAGGTCAGCGATATTTCAGTAAGAGATCTAATCCTAATTTAGAACTATCAGGGGCGTAGCCAGTATGTAGCACTGTAGGCCCGGGCCTACACTTTTTTTGGCCAAGTTATCTTTTTTATTAAAACACCCATAATTCAAATCCATAAGCTTGCTGGACGAGTTTAAGAGTCTAGACAGGAAAAACTATTGAAATGAACGTAGCAAGATTATGGCTAAATTAGGTGACCTATTCTTCTGTCATCTAGGCTGTCATTCATATCGCGTGCCGTTTCATTCAATACTCTACCCGCCGAAAAAGTCTGGGATACGATCTTGTCAGTTTTTTAACATCTACTTAAGAACCCGTTTACGCAGATAAAATTTCAGTTGAGGACATTCCACAGTCAAATAAGCCTATCGTTGATTAACAGACTTTATATGTATCTAGAGCTGCAGCACTTTGTTGCCTGTTGTTGTCACAATCGGCGTTCCAAGTTCCAAAACAGCCTTTTCGATTTACATTTACTAGCTACAGTTGTATCAAAGACAAATACTGGCTATGGTTGTATCAAAGACATTTCTGGCCTATCTTTGTATCTACAAGTATCAGAAGTTGAAAAGTAAGACTACTAAGACAGGGGTGGGGGTGGGGGGCATTGATGGAGTGATGTGTATACGCAAATAAGATAATACAATAAGATTTATAAAGGGTACTAAATATCAGGCTGCATCAGTCCAATCGAATTTCTGCAAAGTGCCCTTTGACGTCGGTGCCCCCCCCCCCCCAGATTAAAAGTGCTTCCGCCGCCCTTGTGTAACTTGCTAATTTTAATACATTATGTATTATTCAATTACGTACTATTTTCACTCGTTTGTTTTTTGGGTTTAAAAGTGATATTGAATGAGGTGTCTCAAGTTAGCAAGAGGCCAGGGAACCAGAATGAATACTAGGGAAGGGCAGTTTCCGGCCATCTGGGGGGTTTGTAAAACCAAAAATTTTCTTGTACTCTCCGCGCCAACCAATGGTGGCGCTCCGCTCAGATAGTCGTGCCTACAACTTTGAAAATCCGTATCAATCGCAAAAAGTGCTCCCCCCCTTTCAAATTCCTGGCTACGTCGCTGCAGTCTATTGATACTTATACTATTGCTTTGCTTTTTTTCTTTTCCGTTTACGACCTGTGTAAGCCGAATTTCCGATTGTGGACAATAAATTCAAATGCAATTCAATTCAAAATGTTACACACTTTTTGAGAGACCCCCATATGGACAATGATGTACAACATTATACTGCATCTTGACAAATAACTGTGACGTGCTAGAGCAGTACGTACATGTATCATGCTGTTGTTATATAGTAACTTTCTAGTTAAAAACAGGGAAATTGCAACAAGAATTTACTTATGTAGATGACCTTAAATGGAACTTACAATAAGAAAGCTCTAGAAAGAATAATTTGGGGATACTTTCTTGAATTCTTTACATTGGGCACATATAAATTAATAGGGCTTCCAGGCTACAGGAGCTGATATTAGGAAGCTGGCAAAACAAATGCAGTTTCATAGTGATAGACCATAGCTAGCCTAGGCGATAATTAAATTACAGTACAAACCACATGATTGATTGACTTTACAATTTGTGAAAACGCAAGTGAGTGTCTTGCTAGATCATGTTAAAATTTGGCTTACTGTCTGTGGCTATGATTTACTCATGAAGTTTCCAAAATTGTGTCGTGTTTGGTACCAAGTAGGCTAGTCACGCGATAACGGCTATACCAAATATTCTTAGCATTTCTTGGAGTTGCAGATTTACCAGGCATGAAGTTAACTTAATATGCCGCTTTTAATTTAAACAAAGCTATATATGATCGTACAGGTGGAAAAATGTACTGTGTACCAGTATTGTTTAAAGGAACCATATTATTTGAAAGGGACAAAAATTCTGAGTCTTCAAAACTGCTACACAAAATTCTGCCCCAAACATGGTGCTTATTGTGGTATTGCAATCTATAGTCTTCATTTCGTTAGGAGCTTAATTGCAGAATACCCAGGCCGCAATGCAAAGCCCCAGGCAGACGGTATAGCCACAAGAGCCAAATACATTGAACATATTAAAACTAGGCTACAACAGCATGAAACATTGGACTTAGCCTAGCTTAGGTTATTTTTGGTATTTCTTTGCGTATTACTAGACTCCCTATACGGGCGCCGTAGCTGACCTCTTTTACGGGTGTTGCTTCCTAAGTTGGGGTATTCTGCAATTACAACTGAATAGGCCTAGGCTACCCAGCTCTGTCTGTGTAAGCATATGACATGGAAATCCCCTGGCCTACAGTACATTTAACTAAGGACATAGCCTAGGCTACTGAAGCCAGGAGTACGTACAGTAGCCTACAGTAATCATAGTCCATACAGCGTCAGTTTGCTAGGCCTTGTTACAATAGCTTACGCCTAACAAGGCTAAACCAACAGTACAATAGCCGGCAATTTGTGTATGACAATGTAAATGAACACCGGTGACTAAGCTTTAGGAACTTATCCTAGGCCTACGCTATAACTTACGCCTAACACCGTTGAACGTTAAAGCCTATAGTAATAGGCTAGTATCATTATCAAAGGCAAACACTAGGCAAATCAATTCGATGTTTTTCCACACTAAAGTTAACTAAATCTAGGAAGATCATTTTACCTCATCGACCGTTCCGGCCTATTCATTTTTGTAGAGGATTCACACTGGCTAGTAATAGAAAACAGAAAAAATATGTAAACCCAACGTAGGCGTTATTGCAATATTATTACACAGCAGTACGTTATTGTCGCCTTCGATGTGTGAAGTATGTTCCACTAGTACTACAGTATAACTCCTATACAGATAAGTTGTGTACACAGGGGAAGACTAACTAAGCAACGTTCTCGCGCCTAGTCTGTGCATTCGCATCGTTATGCTCGCATGCTAACTCAAAGCATGTGATTCCGTTTCTTGCAGACGCCCTCACTTTGGTAAAAGCGAAAGAGAATTTAGACAAATAATTACATATACACTAACCGCTGTTACATAGGAAGGCTTCGGTAAGGTTGCATATACAGACAAAGAAATGGAACAGAAATGTAGGCAAAAGATGGGAAAGATCGCATTATTTTGGCATCCATACCCCGGAGATAATTAAAAATTTCTCAAATGTTGAGGGGGTTACCCATGACAAATATCCTCCTGTGTTGATGTGCTATCATGTGCCCCCCCCCTTCCGCCCCTAGGAAAAGGCTACGGGTCTGTGTATCAGTAATTGATTTTACCAAAACAATTACAACTCTACAGATTGGTGATTGAACGAGATTTATATTTGATCGGACGACGTTATTTTATTCTATTTATTGTCTACGTGGGTACGTAACTAAGCCATTTCCCCCTCTGTTGCCATTCCGTATAAGGAAAATTAGGGGCAAATTTACTAATTGCAAGTAATGTTTTTTTTTTTTCAAAGAAAGGAGTCTATGCATGCTAAATTCTTCATTATAATTCGTACGCCCTAATTACCTTTCGGGAAACAGTTCATACCTAATTGTTTATTCATGTTTTTGTCTAAGGCCATTTGTCTTTGCTGTTGACTTTTGGTTATCAGTAGTTTAGCTTTGGTATTTCAGGGCCTCGGGGAGATAAGCTTTACGCTAATTAACCGAGTTTACATAATTAAATTAATTCATAAATTACTAAATTTCTGTTACGTGATGCTAACTTCCAGAAGAAGTTGCTTATAGCTTTCAACTGCAGTGTTTGCCCGCACAGCGGACTCTTAATTATTACTCCTGCACCGGTTAGCTGCACCCGTAGTACCACCATGGTACATATCCACACCTGCTACGCAGGTTACTGCACTCTGAACTACTCGCTCTAACAAATATACGAACTTTCATCGGTGACCTTCTTGATTATGGGCGGCCATTTGGGCAAAAAATATAACGATGAAACAAATAAACAAGAAAGAAAATGAAAAGAAGAAATATGCAAAATGGAACAAACGTATATAATACCAATGTAAAAATTGTGAAAGGCACACTTAAAAAGAGAAATAAAAAAAAGACAATCATGTAGAGAAACATATCAAACACATGCAACCAAAGGATAAACAAGGAGCACCGGGAAGCCAAAATTGATCCACTTGTCAGAATAAAAAGATCAATCGCCAGTATAAACATGAAGATGTATTGTAAGCAAACGAACATTCGCGCGAAACTCAAAACGAACGCTCACACACGAAACGAACAAGTGCTCAGGACAAAAAGAACAAGCACCACAATAAAAACGAAGATGTAACATAATCAAAAGGACCTTCGCAAGAAATCAAACTAAGTCGTTACGACATCTTGTATATACGACACTTCTCTCCAACCACGCTGCACCGTGCTTCACGCAGTCAGGGAACTGTGTGGGCTAGTCGTGTTGTCATTGTGCCCACAAGGGAAAGTTTTAACCGGACAGAGGCAGACGAGCCATACTGATTATGATAGATAGCCCTTGTGACCATTACTAAGTATATATGGGCCTGATGATATGAAGCTAAGACACAACATTTCTATGCAGCAAGATCCGGTTCGAGCTGCTCCGTTGCGGTGTGCTGAGGTTATTCCTATAATTATCTCATAGGCGTGCTTAGTAAATCGCCCTCTGTTTGTTTTGATTTTACAGGCTGTTCCTTTTTGAAAACTTTCAATCGTGGAGCGAACTTTCCTTTAGTTTGCTCTTACATGCCGTTTATCGATGGCTTGGTGTATTTTAATTTGGT
This sequence comes from Apostichopus japonicus, assembly GCF_037975245.1. NCBI lineage: Eukaryota > Metazoa > Echinodermata > Holothuroidea > Aspidochirotida > Stichopodidae > Apostichopus > Apostichopus japonicus. The sequence goes on along the minus strand of NC_092576.1, from coordinate 14,073,716 downwards.
TGTTTAGTCTGGTTCCTTTTGGTATATCTTTTTCTTATCATTAGCTGTGTGATCATGTTAATTTTCTTCTTTTTGGTCTGTTTATTTGTTCTTTTCTTGTTTAGAATGTTCCAACTCTATCCTTTCAGTCCATCTGTAATGCACGACATTCTTATTATTGTTCCTTTTCATCTTTGTTCATGTCTGTTTGTCTCTTGTTTCATCGTATTTTTTGCCCAAATGGCCACCCATACTTGATAGGGTTAAATCATAGAATTACTTTGGGTAAAATTGAATTGAAAGTTTTACGTGACTGTGAAAAAAAAGGTAACAATGTCAGATGAGCAACATAGTGAATTAATATCCCAGTTTATGGGAGTTACTGGTGCAGAGGAAGAAAGGGCAACTTTTTTCCTTGAAAGTTCAGCTTGGCAACTTCAGGTAAGATTATAAATCAATTTAAAGTTCCCTGATTTCGCATAATGCTTTGTCACCTAGGGGCATTGTTCTAAATACCATTTCCGCGAAAATGTAGGTTTAGCTACACAGCTCCAAGACAGCACAGGCCTAAGCTTGACTCTGTAGGCTAGTTCGTACCTCTTCATCCGACAGCCGAAAAGAACGAAACGTCATGATAAGGACAAAACACCTCACTTTTCTTCCCGTAGCAAGGCTCATTAGGCCCAGGGAATGAAACAGATCATGTGCTAGCCCTAGCTAACTAACTAATACAACTCACTACTAGGCCTAGAACTTGAAGAATTCATAATTGACGCACCTTCAAATATTACTACTACTACTAGCAACGATACAGCAGGCAACCTAAACTTTTTGCAGCAAAGCAGAGTGAATTATTTCATGAGTATGAATCCAACTTAGCTATGTGCTGATCAAATTGTGGTTAGCTTTTAACACCCTCCTTCGGTTTTGCGCATATTTGTGGGATTTGGAAATCTTACTCCCTAGAAATAGCCAAAATTACCTCAAATTGATACCATTACTCTCTAGAACCTGACCTGTGTGAGCTTAGAAGGCTCAGAGTATAGCAAACAGCATCCAGAGTCAATGGATGTATAACTACACAAAAGTTACAGTTTAGCTTATTGACAAATGTGTAAATATCTAGGTATGAATGAACTTGACACGGCAGAAATTTTGTGGTCAAATTCTGCTCAGTTGTAGTTGCATAGAAACAGATCAATGAATATTTTGAGCTCATTACATGTCTGAGGAACTACACATATGAAAAACCCATACAGTTGAGTGGTTTGGATTTTTACTTGATAGACATCATTGATCAAATCCTTAACTTAAGGCTGTCAATTATGAGCCAACGATTCTATTGTATAGTTTATAGCCTTACAATTAAGTAGTAGTTCATACACAGATCGAAGTGTTGAAAACAGCTTACTGAGAAAAAGACTCAGTTTTAGTGAACCAACTTGTTTCTTCTATTAGTTTAGAATGATGCATTGTCAAAGTTTTCAGAAAAATGACCAAATTCACCGAGCTCCCATTCTTGAGTGAGCTTGACTCCCTCAAGTCTAAGAAACGGATCAAACCTAACAGATCATTGAAAGTTGTAGGTATGCATGCAGTCCTACAGAGATGATTTCAGGAAAAAAATTTGAGACCAAGAAATTCTCCATCCTGGTGTGGTGAGCAGGCCAGTGGTGATAGACAGATAGATGATTTTTTGATCAATTAAGTATGGACTACATACATACTGTGATATTTTCATACATAATATGTAAACATAATGAGCCTCCGTTAAGGCAGGGTGGAAGTGTAGTCACATCTATTGGCATGATGAACCAAGAATGGCATATTTTATTTGGTGACCACGACTGTGCCTCAATAGGAGAAGAGGTACTGTTTCCAAATCAACATTTGGTTCCAAGTTTTTCCCTCTGAAAATAATGGCTACAGCTCATGAATACGCATGATATTTGTCTCTATGCCAGGTTGCTCTGGCAAGTTTCTTCGATGAAGATGACACCCCCATGGAGGCATCGACTGCCCCTTCTGTTCCTTCAGCCCCTCAACCCAATGTACAAGAGCCCCCACCTCCTTCAGCAGGGCCTAGCGCTGGAAGTGGGTCTGCCTTTAGTCGTGTAGCCAAACCACCAAAACAGAGGTGAGCAGCATTAAATTAGAGTAATAATTAACAAAAATTGAATAAAAAAAAGGGGTAAACACTTTTTCCAGGGGTTTTATCAAAAACGGGTGAAGCAAAATGGACACTCTACAATTTTCCATTTATATATATTTGCGACACCTCTTGAGACCTTTTATGCTAATACTTTGTATTTTTATCTGATTTCTTTTTGGGTTTCTATGTGGTGAATTCCTGCCAGGGATGTATATTGCATGGACTAGGCTCTGATTATTCAAAAGACTATGTGACCCTGGACATAGTCACCGAAAAAAATGAACATGTTCAAGATGATCACAGTATTGTACAACTATATATACAGTAACCGGTGCTGTGGCCAATTGTATAAAGGCGGTAGCATTTTAAGCAATGAGGCTTAGCAATCGGGAGGTTCTGGGTTCAATACCCGGCCAGGTCATAGTACTTAGGTGGGTTTTTTTCATCCAAGAGCAATCTACAGTTTCCCATCTGAAATGATTTTCTAAATTGGAAAAGATTCCAAATTTGAGTTAGAATGTTGAATTGGAAGCCACCCGATTTGTGAGTCGTAACCCATAAGCCCTAGGCGGGTTTCTCCCACATTTGTGGTTGCTTAAGCGTCGAAAAAATACTTGCTGATTATTATGACATTATTTGTTCATTAGCTCTCTTAACAGCAACTTCACTGTTTGGTTTAGCTCCAGGTTTGCTACGATAGGGGATTTAAGAGAAGCAGAGGGAGGAGAAGATGAGAACGAAGAAGAAGGCCAGAGGTTCTATGCGGGAGGTTCAGACCACGGCAGGTACAGTACTACCCCACCGACTCTCTCCTTCCAACCCTCTCACTGGCTCCCTCCTTCCCACCCTCCCAACAGCTCCCTCCTTCCCACCCTTTGAACAATGGAAAAAACAATGGGGTCCTGGGTCTGAATGTAAAACACAGCAGCATGCGTGTGTGGGGGATGGGGGGGGTGTGACTGTGTGGAATGAGAGGGTGGAGGTTTCAAATGGCTCGGTGTCTCTTACATAGCTGCCCCATACATGTGTGATTAAGTAGTTAGTCTTGCATCTACCTGAGTTTTATTGTTTAAACTCATGTGTATCAGTTTTGAATCCTCTGACATTTGTCTGTTATATAAAATATATACTGTACTTTGGTTTCTGTGTAGAAAAACTGCTATGTACTGTACATACATCATTAGATATGTTACATAGCAATTGGACTAATTTGCATAGTGTTTTGAGTATATATAAATTATTCCCTGTTCATTAAGCTGTTAAACAATTGTTTATCTCCATCGTTGTTGTGTCGCTTCTGTCTACATAGGGTTGTTGTCCCCTTATGCCTTGTTATACACAAAGCAAGCTGGGAATGACCCCCCTCCCCTCAAAACAAAAAGGCCAGAGAAGATTCAGTTTCCAGAAACCATGTATTAACCTTTTTTTATTATTATTCCATCAGTCATTTGATTGACATATTTCTTGCTCACATTTTTCTCTGATTACTATTATTATAATTTTGTTTGTTTGCTTTTGCAGTGGACAACAAGTTGTCGGTCCAAAGAAGAAGAAAACGTCAGACAGCATAGTGAAAGGTTTATTTAAATCAGCTAGAGAGTAAGTACAAACATTTTAACTTAAAGTCATAAAAAGTCATATAAAGGAATAAAAAGTCTGTCTGGAATAAATGCTTGTTACAGTTTCCCCCACCCCCCCCCAAAAAAAATAGCAAAAAAACAAATAAAGTAAAAGAAAAATTCAAAAGAAACAAACAAATCAATGTGTTTTCTTTGTCATGATGCAGTTGACGATGTCTGTCTGGTATTAAACAAATCTCTCCTCTTTCATCGACAGGCATGGTGCAGAGGAGGTGTCGTCTGGTGCCACACCGGGCACCAGCGGTAACACTCCGTTCATCTTCAGAGGTGCAGCGTATAGACTCGGGGAAAGTCCTACCGATTCTGCGGCGCCCGTACCGGGGACGGTGGGAACGATGCCAAGCAAATCCAATGAGGTACGGTCAGATAATAAATACCATCCGGAAGATTTCAGATCCGGTTCCCACCGTGTCTGTCACGTTGCGGCGGTAGCACGCCGAACCCTGTTACTTGAATACCGAACCGGGGTTAATCGAAAACCGAACCCTATTACTTGAATACCCAACCCTATTACTTGAAAACTGACTTGAAGTGGTATAACAATTATGCCGGTAAAAAAGATGAAAATTATGGAATAAACTTCAAAGGTTTTGCAAAATGAAAAATTTAACTTTCATTTGTTGGACTGAAAAGATGACAGGAGGAGACAAAATTGTGTCTAAATGACAGAAATATCTTAAAGTCTTAAATGGATTTTGATATCAGTAATAACAACATCTATGAGGAAATGTTTGAGTGGACAAACAGTCATTACAGAAGAGTCGATCTCTTGTCGAGAAACAGTTCCCCCCCCCCCCCCTCCGCTAAGCGGTGAAAAAACCTTGGAAAAACTGGTAACGACCGGTATCGGACCATCCAGGTAAAGTGCTGTTGTAGCAATGCATTGTGGGTGATCTGAAATGATTAAAACACATTTCGAGGTTTTCCCGTAACTCTAACCCTCCTGAAAAGAAGAAAAAAATGATAAAAAACTGATAAAAAATCAAGCAACCCTGTTTATGAATTGACAGATTTGTTGCAAAAGTTGGTTTCTCTCAGTGAATCATCCTGCCAAAAGGTTTTTGAATTGATGGGTTTTTTTTTGTTAACATTTATTAAGTGACCGTAACAGTGTCTCATAAAAAGTAGTGTACCAATTTTAACACGGTCGGCCAAATGTGATACAAATCAAAGCAAATTCTGACCGCCAGAACAAATTGATCAGTCCCCCACTTGCTACATGAAAAAGCTCAAACTCAAGACCAGCTTTGTTGCCACAAAAAGGTTTTTAAACCATCTCAGGTGACGTGTTATAAACCTCTGTTAATTATTTCTCCCCAGGTGCATATCGTCCTGAAGTTGTGGAAAAACGGTTTTAGTGTCGACGGCGGTCCCCTGAGAGACTTTAAATCTCCAGAAAATGAAGAATTTATCAAGTCCATCAGTAAAGGGTGAACTAGCAACACTTTTTATTTTTGGTTTATTTTTTTGGTTTGATGAATAATGCAATAATAATTTCGACTAATAAGATTCTCTGTATAAGAACCTTGGTATGTCGCATGTTGGCTGTTTGGACACCGCTCTGATGTTATCTTGGTTTCCACGAATAGTAGTATCTGCATCGTATCGTATCAAAATGACTTTCTGAGTTGGGTATATTACGTAGATGAATAATGAAACAATGATTTTTGACCACTCGATGTGATTCTCTGTATAAGAACCTTGGTATGTCGCCATTTTGGCTGTTTGGACACAGCTTTGATGTTATCTAGTCTTCCACGAATTGTTGTATCTGTATCAGCGGCATTGCCTACAGTATGATAGGATTTAGATACATCTTTAGTGTTATACCCCACACAACTATAGCAGTCTGTCCACTAATTCTGAGATGACATTGCTAACATTTATGTACTGTACACCCTATCATAGCTGTGACCCCATTCCATTCTATAACCCTCAGTCTCATTTTGCTTTCCAAAGAAGGTATTTTGGTGGCTGTTTTCTAATGTCTGTAATGTAATACATGCACCTACATATCTCCACACAACCGCTGCACTTTGTCAACTGTCTTAAGGTGATATTGTTGATGCTAAATACTCTTCTCCTTACCAAAGCTGTCATTACTTCCATTTCAGTATACTGCCCTCACTGGCATTCTGCCAACCGGAGTATGTGTGTAGATGATGTCATAACGTGTCATTATTACATATTTACGCACAACCATTGCACTCTGTGAGCTCTTCTAAGATGATATTGTTGCGGTCAATGCTCCACTTCAGTCTACTGCCCTCACCTTTTTACATTTAATAGTATACTACCCATCATATATGTGACCCATTTCAGTTTACTGCCCTCACTAGCATTCCTTCCCCACCAGAGAAGGTTTGTAATATGAAGTCAAAACATATTTTACTTACCTGCTTACACACAATCATTGCACTCTGTGAGCTCTTCTAAGATGATTTTGTTGCGGTCGATGCTGCGACCCATTTTCAGTCTACTGCCCTCACATTACTCCTAATCATATATGTGACCCATTTCAGTGTACTGCCCTCACTAGCATTCCTTCCCCACCAGAGAAGGTTTGTAATATGAAGTCAAAACATATTTTACTTACCTGCTTACACACAATCATTGCACTCTGTGAGCTCTTCTAAGATGATTTTGTTGCGGTCGATGCTGCGACCCAATTTCAGTCTACTGACCTCACATTACTCCTAATCATATATGTGACCAATTTCAGTGTACTGCCCTCACTAGCATTCCTTCCCCACCAGAGAAGGTTTGTAATATGAAGTCAAAACATATTTTACTTACCTGCTTACACACAATCATTGCACTCTGTGAGCTCTTCTAAGATGATTTTGTTGCGGTCGATGCTGCGACCCATTTTCAGTCTACTGCCCTCACATTACTCCTAATCATATATGTGACCCATTTCAGTGTACTGCCCTCACTGGCATTCCTTCCCCACCAGAGAAGGTTTGTAATATGAAGTCGAAACATATTTTACTTACCTGCTTAGACACAATCATTGCACTCTGTGAGCTCTTCTAAGATGATTTTGTTGCGGTCGATGCTGCGACCCATTTTCAGTCTACTGCCCTCACATTACTCCTAATCATATATGTGACCCATTTCAGTGTACTGCCCTCACTAGCATTCCTTCCCCACCAGAGAAGGTTTGTAATATGAAGTCAAAACATATTTTACTTACCTGCTTACACACAATCATTGCACTCTGTGAGCTCTTCTAAGATGATTTTGTTGCGGTCGATGCTGCGACCCATTTTCAGTCTACTGCCCTCACATTACTCCTAATCATATATGTGACCCATTTCAGTTTACTGCCCTCACTGGCATTCCTTCCCCACCAGAGAAGGTTTGTAATATGAAGTCAAAACATATTTTACTTACCTGCTTACACACAATCATTGCACTCTGTGAGCTCTTCTAAGATGATTTTGTTGCGGTTGATGCTGCGACCCATTTTCAGTCTACTGCCCTCACATTACTCCTAATCATATATGTGACCCATTTCAGTGTACTGCCCTCACTGGCATTCCTTCCCACCAGAGGTTTGTAACATGAAGTCACAACATTTATTTACTTACCTGCTTACACACAACCATTGCACTTTGTGAACTATCCTAAGATGGTGATGTGAGGTATAACATTTCTTACCCAACCCAACTTACCCAACCCAAGGACATTTTTTATTTGATTTTTTATTCCAGAGAGATACCAATGGAGTTGGTACAAATGGGTCAAGGAGGAGAAGTGAATTTAGACCTGCAGGACCACAGAGATGAAGACTACCAGACACCCAAACAACAGAGAAAGGCCTTTGAAGGGAAAGGATACAAGCTTGGAAAGTACGAAAAACCACACTCAATCCGTGTGACCTCAGTTTAGTACCCTCGTGGTGAAAGGTCTTCCGCTGTTTGAATGTTAGATTTCACTTTCAAAGAGTTTCTTTGTATCAATAGTTTATGGACATGTACCACAGCATCCCCCCCAAAAATTAAACAAGATCAAGTCGAATAGTAAAGTTTGCTGCTCTTTTCCAGACATGTGAAGATGATTTATATGTACCTGCCCTTTTGGCAGTTTCACCCCCCCCCCCCCTGCAGCCAGAAACAAACATACACGTAGATATACCCTTTATACACTCGGCCGTCCGGGATGTGGTCTAGAGCAGGTTGTCCAAAAATCTGTCTACTTTCTCTTCTCCATCTTCCATTTTTGCTTTCTTTTTGTATCAAAACTACCTACTGGAATAATTTGTAGGGTCTTGCTTTGTAACATGTGATGATTTCATTACGTAGCAAACCATGTGAGATTGTGCATATCGCCTGTTTTTTATTGTGAAAGTAAACTATTACACAAAAACTACCAACTGAATAGATTATTCCTAGGTATTGTTTTTCATTCAGTCTTTAGTGCAGCCTTGCTGCAGGGGATTTTACAGCTACTGCAGCTTTCCTCATTGACTCAGTGCAGCCTAAAGATCGATAGCCTGAAATGCCCGAGTTTCTAAGACTAATGTTTTCATCTCCCTTCTCCTGCAGTATTGCACCGACACTTGCCAGCGACCAGCATCAAGAAGCTAATTCACCATCCACACAAGGAACCCCAACAGAGGCTAGGTCATCTCCAAGGTCAACATCATCATCATCATCGTGGGAAGTGGATTCATCTCAACCAATCACAACACTGCAACTTAGATTAGCTAATGGATCTAGGTAAGTTCAAATGATATGTGTTTATATACATATATATATACATATACATTTATATATATCTATATATATATATATCAAAATATACGAAAATCCATGTTTACTCCAAAAGAAAATATTATTAGAGAAAAACCAGAGAAATAAGATATGACTAATAATTGACAAATAAGGAGTAAAGATTTAAAAAATATATTGGAATTTTTGGTCCCCCTGGGACCTTCGTCAGCAGTACATGGCAGTCGAATGAAAAGTACAAAATGTAACACAATGAAAGAATGACGCTAGATAAGTGTAAGTTGCATTGATGGAATTAAAACCAAATAGACCATGACTATACAGGAAGCGGATTAAGAAGCAAAGAACCGATTACATATGTTTGTAGAACTGATAGTTTATTAAGGGGTCCCAAGTCTTTGTTGAGGCCGGTGATGTGAGACTTAGTACGATGTGGATCTTTCGTATTAAGTCTTAAGTGCAAAAAAAGGAGGACAGAAAGTGATAAGGTAGTCGGTGTCAGTTTATAGATTATTGTAGTTTTATTGAAGCAAGTACTGAGTTTTACATGGCAAAACTTTACAGGTACTTTTCTCGGTCGTCTCTCCAGGCGACCAGGTCTTACATTCTGTTCGGTCCGGAACAGCAAATTGGGTCATCGGGGGTAGAAAGAGAGCAAAATAACGATACAATGACCATTATTGCCTATGTTGACATCACCCGAGGGATTTTGAAAATTATCAGTAGTTACAGTAAAGAGACAAGTGTGAGAGTAGTTTGACAATTTCTATATTTTATTTTTCATTTTGTTTTTCCATTTTTTTTGTACTCATACAAAATTTACAAGTATATTCATTGTACATCTATGTACAATTAATTTCAAATGTACATTTGAAATGACCATATGTAATTATTTTAATTCGATCCTTTGAACATTATATGTATTTGTGTGTGTACACATCTAAATATCAATTTGAATTGATTTTCCTATCTTTATCTTCCTCTCTCCGTCCTGTTTCAGGTTAACGGGAAAGTTCAACCACACGCATACTGTAGGAGACATCAGAAGATTTATCGCAATGTATCCTTGAAAACGTGAAAACTGTTTGCGAAGATAAGAATTTGTCATTTACACGCTAAGTTACTGTTAACCTCATCATAACCATCTGTATTTAATAAATGCCTTTCACAGTGTAAAGTGTGCTAGCCTAGATACCCATTCCAGTCTTCCCCACCGCCTATAGCAAATACCACCTGAGACCCCTGCTTTTGGCCAAAAACAGGGGAGAATTGAATATATCTACCTGAGTTCGTAATGCTAGCCATTCTCCTCTGCACAAATTCATTATTAAACACACTGTACTATTTCAGTGGTCAAGCCTAATTTGTCTTCGCACAGGAAAGTAGTGCTGACCAATACAGCACTTGTGTTTACAATCATACGGTGGCTGGTCAATTATTTAGGTGCGCTCAAGGATGAATCGTAATGGCATTCCTTGGGGTAGATTATGCTTTCAAGTAACAAATTATTAATGCTCGAGTGAACTTGAGGAGGACTGTTCTCCTATAGGCAGGCTTGACCGTCATGAATTTGCATATTAGCTAATTACCCCGGACAGAGTGTGGGTTATTCTCTGGTAATGCTAGTATCCACGATGATCAACAAATTTGAAATTTTGAGGTGAAGAGTAGAAAAAATGTCATAATGTTTGGAATGGAATGCTACTATGGGTGAGAAGTGATGAATGTAGTAACAATACTTCAAAATATCTCTCTTCAAAAGTGTTAGAAACCCTTGCCTACACAATATTTGATAACCACAAAGATGGGAGAAACAAGTGAGGACTTTTTTGACAATGTTTACAAAATGTTGCTCTCTCTATATGTTTGTTCTTGGTATGATTTCTTTTGAGTGACAAGATTTTTATCTAATTGAATGGACTCGTCTTGCCATTAGCTAAAATTTACATTCACATCAAGTAAGAAATGTCTTTATTCGATCAGTGGCAATTTCAGTTTCACGAACAGTCGATTCGAAGGCGATTATATCATATCCGATCGTCGGTATATTGGTCATCAAGAGTCAGGAAGGAGTCGCTATTATCTTTTAAGGCCAAAGTCAAGTAGTATGACAGTGTCTTCCCTGACTTGATTTGAGTCACGAACTTGTGTCTCTATGTTGGTACCAGTCGACGCAAGACTTCACATTACTTCGTCGAATCACCCTACATTTGAAAACCTATGTGATTGGAGTCGTTAATATGGAAGAGGTAGTACTTAGTTAGCTTCAAGCAATTTCGTTTTTCGGTTCAGTCGATTTTTGGTGTTTTCCTTTAACCCTATCGACTCTCAGCTCGAGACCGGAGTACGCAGCCACCCCCTACAAGCTGATGACGACATTTCCGAACAAGGTTTTGGACGACGAGAGTCAGACGATCGGAGAGGCTAACCTGATGAACGCTGTCATCGTTCAGAGGTCGACATAGGATACAGGAGAAGAAAATCTGGAAAAGGGATGAGAAAACTTTTGTAAATGAGTATTGCTGACAAGATCTGGATGCCGATCCACTAGCTCTTTATCTCTATGGAGCGTGCATGAAGCACGAGGCATGGGACTGTCATTTACCTCTCGGACCGAAGGAAGGATTTATCTCTAAGTAACATGGCTTGTCGACGAACTAAGAGTTGACCTCCAGAATTCACGATGCAGTATAAACTTGTAGACAGCCAACTTTATAAGGCCATGAAGTTCACTAAATTCACTTTAATTGTTCCCATCGGAGGGGGGGGGGGGGCCGGAACAGGCACTGCTTGGGAGACATTAACATAAGCCTCGTATGCCCATATTGGTTGGGAGTTTTGTTGGTTTCTTAAAGAAACGAAGTATATTCAAATATGTCAAAATGTTGTAAGACACAAACACAAATAATTAAATAAACTTTCTGTATTGAACTAAGTGGTTTTGAAACTTACCAATCTCTTAAATTTCACCCAAAAAATTAAAAGTGGATCATAATTTAAACTTGCACCAGACCTAACATTATAGAACATATTTTCAAAGCCTAAATATGCCTCTGATGGCACCATCTCATGTTTAAAAACTTGTTTTTTCCCATTTTTTGTTGTTGTCTTGAGAGGGTTCCCCCAACTCCCCTTACTTGGGAGTCACTTCAAAAAAACTTTCACTGTTTAAGCTCTTGCTCTAAGAGGACTTCCATCACCAACATCAATTTCTTCCCTCTTCGTCTGTTTGTCCGTCCGTCCGGCACACACACACTTTTATAGTCAGAATTGGTGATATGTATGCAACAATATTGTGAAAGTTTACTTTGCAGCCGGGATACAAGGACATACCAACCTAACCATCATCTTTAAATTGTATGGAAAAGATTATTGTGAAGGACAACTGCCTCAAACTGATCCTAGGTGCAAAGAGCACCCTGATCCTCGATTGCGATCAGCACCGTGATCCTAGATGCAACAGCACCATGATCTTTGTTCGAAAAATATTAATGTGAAGCATTTGAGAACGTTTTTTTTTTTTATTTATGTCGTCTAATTATTTGTCTCGCCCACTGGTGAGGCAGAACTAATGAAGGTTGTGAAACAAATCTATCATGCTTTGGTGTTCTTTTTCTATGATACTATTGTTCAAACTCTTTCTCACAATCACTGATAATCTTTAGAAGCAACAATTTTGCTTCAAATTTTGAACAAGAAGGAAACCAACCTTAGCCACCCCCCTCACCGCCCCACCCCCCACCTTTACATTGCAATAACTCCGCAACCTTAAGTCGGATTGTAACCAAACTTGGTATACAGTTGTTGGTTAATAGCTGGTACATGTAGGCTTAAATATTTTGGACCATCTGGGTCCAAAAAGTTCCGGACTTAATTTTGCGTCGGGTGGGCCCAAATGTTATCAGCTCAACCCACTAATGTGGATAGAGCTTATGTGAGACTAGCGCTGGAAAATGTATGTTTTTGTTTTAAAGGCTTACTTCTGCTTTCTTGTTGGCTGTTTCTGGTGAAATTTGCAGTGAAGGTGCCACATTGGGATGGCAATACAGCTTGTTCATGAACAGATGATTGGATCAAAGGAAGTGGCAACTTTATAATTTTCCTTTGTCAAATAGCATTCCTTTTAGAGTTCCCACTCCTTCGATAATGTTGATATAGGATATGGTTGTGAGATTTATCTGGAGGGAGGAAGCTCATCAGGGTGTGGAACAGCGGAAAGTCATAATTAGAAATTGTGTATCACAAGGCAGAAGGCAGGCTTCTTATGCCGATTATAGGTACATATTCATGTGCAGGGACGTTACCTAAAATTTGAAAGTGGGGGGGGGGAGCAGAATTTTGAAAGGATAATTTTCACATAATGAGCTACATAATGTACAAAGAAAAATTTTGCCCAACATGCCTCCCACGTTGAAGGAAATAAACAATAATAAGTATATTGTAATACGTAATAGATGAACTTTCAGGGAAAAGATTGAAAAGGGTCGCTTGCTGTTCTTCAGCCTGAAAAGAGGGCTTTAATGATATTTCCTGCTTTTAGTAAATTTTATTTTTCGGGGTACTTAAAGGGGAGGTTGGGGGGGGGGTGGGAGGCGACCGCTCCCATTGCTCCCCACCCCCTGGCTACGTCCCTGTTCATGATACACCTTCAAGGCAATTGACACACACACACTCATGAACCCCTTACCCTCAATTGATATTCGACGTCAGTGTAAGCGGTCTAAGCTTGGTGACCATAAGTAATTTTCTAGAACTACTTTCAGGTGGCATACTCGTATAGTCTGTATCCATCCTCCGGATTGTTCTCTTTCAGGAAAAGTGCCAAAAAAGCCTGACCTGTTATCAACCGGGATCTTTTTCTTAATGGAAGTACACTTGGTGCAAAATTGAGGCAATTGTAGACCCCATTAGGCCTCACATGAGCAGCGTGCGAAAATTGTTTACTACTGAATGAAGAGGTTTGTCTACAATTGACGACAATTTCAGGCTCTGATAGCCAAAAATCTGCGCGGTCATGATACGGAAAATTGATGGTGCCATGAAAGGCCAACTTGTCAGCTATCCGGTGATGGGTAACCCTTAGCTAGTGAGAACTTCTATCTAGACTTAGAGACCACATTACTTTTTGTGATTTAGTTTGTAAGTCAATGGGGGCTTTTAATAGGCGTATGCTACCTTCAGGGCAGAGTTTGCTTGTTATCTGCTAGGCTCGTTGTCACGACGTTTCATCTTCATGAAGTGTCGGTGGCTTATCGCATAAAAAAACACACAATGGGGGAATCAACGTGTATGGTAATAAACATTAATTACTAAAACAGAGTTATTAAAATTGAAGATAATTTTGTTAATATTTATATGAACTGTGAAATAGACAGATTATGAGTAAATAGTGCGAATCTGTCATTATTACCAGAACACAAATTAGAAAATGAAACAAACGTGAAATTTATATAATCCACACACTGATTGAATATTTTCATTACTCCCTGGTCCAATATCAAAGTGATAAATGATGTTATTTATTCAAAACGTTATTTTGAACTTCTATTTGCCAAGTTCCATTATAGAGAATAAAAAAGAAACTATACCCCGTAGAACTGTAACAGGTACCACACCACAGTTAGAGTAGTACACGTCCGCCTGAGAGGTTAACCATTGATAGAAACCAAGTTTGAATTATGCCGTTCGTAATGAAAATTCAAAATGGGCGGTGAAGTGTGACACATAACCCTGCCTATTAATTAACAAAACAACAAAATAAATCGTACAATCTATAACCTTTCTTTGTTAACGATGAAAAGAACTATTCAGTCTGTTTGCAATGGCTGATCTTTCATTAGGGCTACCATAAAAAAGATATATTATTCTAAATTGCTGATATGCCAAAAACATTCCTGGAAACTTTCTTCTCTGGATGTCAAGATTGAGCAAAGTTTCCATGGAATCAAAGGTAACGGTTGGTAAATGTGGGTTGCTTCATTTTCAGGCACATGATTTCCAAGTTGGAGAGCCATACTCAAGATTTCCAGCAACTTATGTAGGTAGAGGCATGAATCTTTATGGAAGGGTCATTGGCAAATGTAATAGATGGGGTAGCCGTGGAGTCGTTGTGCAAAATTCAGATAGCGCTGTGATAGACCCTTTAGTAGAGTTCCCTTAGTAGTAGAGTTCCATTATAGAGAATAAAGGAACTCTACCCCGTAGAACTGTAACAGGTACCACACGACAATAAGAGTAGTGTATGTCCGCTTGAGAGGTTAACCATTGCCGGAAAATAACCCTCAAGTGACATACTGTATTAAAAATGTTTTGGCATTTTCTGATTCATCACCATTCTTTTTGATGCTTGGATGTTGAAGAAGATGAAATAAACTAATTATAGTCTGAATATCTGGTGGATTGAAGGTGATTTAAGGTATTTTAGAAAACCTTGGGTGAAACAAAAAGATTCCGGAGCGACAAATGGCAAGATGGCCCGGTTGGGGAGCACTGTGATCAACCTCAAACTCTAAACGGTTGGCATGGTGGAAAAAGTTGAATGTGCTGTTATAGTGACCAAGCCATCAGCTATCACATGGTTGGTAGGTCGACATATCGTCAGTTGAACATTTCTATCTATTCTCTAGCGGCCTTGGAAAGTGACGAGTTTAGTGTGTAAGTCAATGGGAGCAATTCATTGTGGTGCGACACATCTTCGATGTGTATAAATGGCCTAAGCTACAGTACCGATGATAACGTGATATTCTAGTTTACTTTCGATTTGGAAGGGGAATCTCGGATATGTTCTATTCCCTTGGAAAGGAACACCAAGTTTACCGTAGTGCAGTCAATATTAATGCTGTCGATGCTGTATATAGCTGCATGTATGTGAAGATCTGCCGCGTGGGACTCCATTATGTATGTATGTATGTATGTATGTATGTTAGGTCCTCATGCAGCAGGAACTCGCGAAGAAGCCTCATTGGCTTATCAAAGCCGCAAGCTGACCGAAGTCAGTCTGTTAGATTCATGTTTAACGTCCATGATTTTGAATTGTCAATTGTCAACAACTCTGTAACTGGACGACATTCGTTAATCTTGGAGTGACTCGAACCGGGATCTTAAGATTGGAAGGCACCGGGCTCTAGGGCTCTATACTTAATTATTTTAGCGGTAGCCTTTTTGTCACCGTGCGCATCTCCACCCCTAATACTTGAAATACAGCGTATGAGTTTTTGTGTCGCTATGTAGAGGGTCGATTATTCAGTCAAAGTGCAAAATAATAGATCCAGAACCAAACTCCACAATACTACAATTACTACCAAACGTGTGAAATAGTATTTGAAGGAACGATATGTTCTAATTACTTCATATATTTGACTCTTGAAAGCATTTGCATGCATGATTAATTCTAGACTCTGGAAATCATCAAATCAGTTATCGAGAAACCCACAAACCAATGAGTGTCAATTTGTTAACGTTTTGGATGTATACTTCTATGGTACCGTATATATTAACAGAACTTTTGTAACTATTTTTAAAGCTATTCGAGGCACTTGAGCTGTTTAAAGGCATTGAAGAATCGCGCTCAAATAAACGTATCATGCCGGTAATCTGACCTAGTTTCGAATGAGTTGTAACAGAAGTGTTAGACACCGCCATCGATCCCAGAAAATACACACACAACTTGCTACCGTCGGTAATTAGACACTAGTGCACAGTCAATACATGCAGCTACGGTCAAAACCCACAACACACTGTGTACATAGCAGCCATGGACATCTCAGGTCAAGATAACAAGGTATTACGTTTCATTACTGTCTGCATATTGTAGCGACACGAAAAAGACTTCACTTGCAAGCAACGGAAAGTTAACTTTTTCAGAGGGCGGCACATGGTTTTGGGCGAGTTTTCAATGCCTTTAAAATGGAACGATATGGTAATGTGTAGTTTATTATGACGTCAGCGATCGCACACCTGGGCCTTTGGTTCGCAGAGCTTAATAAACTCCTCGATCTACGGAAGTTTGTTGACCGCAACTCGAAGGCGGCGTACTTTGAATTCATAATTTCCCACGCTCGTGTCCTCAGTCCCAAATAGTTTAGGATATTATTGCAAACAACTGATGATGATATTCAACAATTTTCTTTTTGGTAAAAAATGTGTCTCTTTTCAACTAAGACTACGGTGCGTTTTTTCCCGTGTTATCATGGAGGTAAAAACAAATATACACTTCATCGTATGTAACAGATTTTACTTTTTCAATGTGAGCCATCACTTATAATCGCTAAACATGTAATAGACCAAAAACTTCCGTGAATCAGTATGAACAAAATGAAAAGAAAAGTTGCAGGACCTTATCTTCGATCCCAGCAGGATTGTCTTGGTCAATACTGCTAGGGATATCAATATAATAACTATACGATATCAATACGACATCCATACGATATCAATACGATATCAATACGACATCTATACGATACCAATACGACATCTATACGATATCAATACGATATCTATACGATATCAATACGGTATCTATACGATATCAATACGATATCAATACATCTTTACGATATCAATACAATACGATATCAATACGATATCGATACGACATCTTTACGATATCAATACGACATCTTTACGACATCAATACGATATCAATACGATATCAATACTATATCAATACTATATCAATACAATATATATATACGCAACTACAACCCACGTGTGATGCACCCTGTACGAAATTGTCACTGTGTGATGTTAATGCCGTCACAGAAACTTCAATCAAACATGGAGTATAGATCATACAACCATAAAACAAACTAGTGTGCTAGTATATGTCTCAAGAGATTCCAAAGATACGAAAAGCTTCGGGGTAATTTTGAACAGGCATGTCTTCATTGCACAAAATTGATGCAGACATTTTGGTATAACCTCGAAGTGAAAGTAATTTCTATGGTGATGACGGTAGCTTTTCCGACCGATCATGAGCTACTATTTACACACAATTGCAACCTGTTTTGGAAAAAAGTCGCCCCTCCGGCCTCTATTGCTTTAGGTATTGAGACCGTGTTTGACCTTTTATTACTATTTATTTATTACTATTGATGAAAGCATCAGCTTCTGTATAGTTTCAACAAATTGCAGATATTTTTATGAATGCAAAAGCCTCTGACTTGTTTTGAATAGAACCAGTTGTTATCTACAAAGTCTGAATTACACAGTTCGTAATGGAAATTCAAAATGGGCGATGCAGTGTGACACAGATCGCTGCTTATTAACAACAAAGAAAGAAAAATATGTCGTACAATTTGTAACCTTCTTTGTTAATGATGAAAAGAACTATTCCATCTGTTTGTGATGGCTGACCTTTCATAAGTACTACCCTAAAAAAGGGGAATTATTCTAAATAGCTGATAGCCATATAACATTCCGGGAAACTTTCTTCTCTTGATGTCAAGATTGAGCAAAGTTTCCATGGAATCAAAGGTAACGTTTGGTAACCGTGGGTTGCTTCGATTCCAGTCACATGATTTCCAAGTTGGCGAGCAGCAACTGATGTAGGTACAGTAGTATGGAACGCGGAAAGGGTCAACGTGAGGCGCGGTCCACTCAGAGATGGTCGTTCACCCAGAAACCGTCCTCTCACAGAGATCGCTGCGCAACCTTTAAGGAACCGTCCAAGCAGTAATGGTCTTGACTTAGAAACCGTCGCGACTGAGAAGTGGTCGTGATTCAGTAATCGTTCACTCAGAGATGGTCGTCTCAGAGATCGTTCATTTGGCTGACAGCCAAACTTGCATATTTATATCGTGGGCGGTGCGTGAACTTTTCAATCAAAGATTCGAGGTGCGTCGACCGTTCGCACTCGTTCTCGTTCATTGAATTTTCAATTACAAATTAAAATAGATGAAAACGATGATATACAACTTGAGGAATTTTTGAAAATCGGTTTTAGCACCAGAAGAAGGGCAGTATGCTTGATTGCAGTGAATCAACTGTTAAAAGGAGGCGTGCTTCTTTAGGCCTCTGGAAAAAAAGTTGGATCTTTCGCAATACAAAACTAACGTTAGTATGATGAGGGTATGCGTACGGTGCTGGTATTCCTCAGCTTGCAGCCAATCCGTAATACTAGACTTGATCCATTTCATTCAGTATCGGTTCGCACAGTTCGGGAATTTGTGCATAATGAGACGACGTACAATTAAGCCCACTAGTAAATTTAATTATTAATTCGTGATTACCAGTTGTAACCCCCCCCCCCCATTAAAATTAAATGCAGAATACATGTATTCACTGGCTGATTACCATAACCCCTGGGAGTTTCTATTTGTCAATGCTGCAACGCATGATAAACTCTGATAGGTTTGATATTTGGTGTTGTGGTTACCGACACAAAACAGGTTTAACGAATCTTAGAATTGGTGGTTGTGCATCAATTCTCTTGAAAATTTGTGATATTCTATGAAAACAAAATTAGCAAAGAAAATACATGTACATTACAGGCGTGGACGTTGTAAGTCGAGACATTACAACATGTCAAGCATTATATCAATTGTTTTGTTTTTCGCATCATGGAAAAACACTTAGAACGCATGAGGTTGGTTCAACTTTGAACATGCATGAATGCGTTGGCGTTTTTAAGCCTATGCCCTAATGTTGAACCAACAATCATCGAACACGTGAGATCATGCATGGCTGGCTATATTGGTGTACAGGTCAACCGCCTTATCCTGCTCGGGAAAGGATAGCCGCTGGGTCAACGGCACCGAAGACGCCTTCAGTTTTAGATACCGATGGAGTCGATTTTCGTTTGGCTAGTTTACGAATTATCCTAGTTTCTCGGGAGGTGCCAGCTGCATCGCTTGTCCAAAGGTCTAAATATCGTCCTTTGGATACATAAGTTAATTTATGCACCTTTCCGTCCTTTCGCTAAAACGGAGGGCAGCGGCAGAAAGGGAGGTCTATTTCTGTTCTGAAGTACGCAGTTTTTGCAGACTTGATTAAATATTTAAAATCCATGTCGCATTTAAGTTGATGCCCTACCCTGGTATAATGATTTCAATTATGACTAAGCTTTGAATAAATCAATCGTTACAGCTCGTTGAACGGCTACACTCCAGCCTACAAGCTACACAGTTTTGCATTCCTGTCAACAATAGGATAATGAATAGTCTCCTTATTATCCCTCAGAGATAGAAAGAGTTCCAACCATCCAAGCTTTCTGCTTTTTTGTTCTACATTTCAAGCAGAAACGACCGTAATCTGAATGACCTTTTCGTAAAGTTGATTGATTATGCTAAACCCTGCCACCGGTCAATCACGTTGGACGGTACAATACCCCTATTGTTTTTGGTGGAGGTGTGTATAGCCACGCACAGTAGACTGACCTGTGTTTATCACGCCATAGTGCTATTGTAACAGCTAGTTCTGGTTATATATTAACAATCAGAAGTCTAATGCATTGAAGTCATCGAAACCTCAATGCATTTTGCATTCTGGATATTGAGGAGTTGAAATATGAATAATTACAATGTTTCACTGGGAAAGAAACATAGTTTGTGGGTGACAGCAGGAATCTTCTTGAAGTGGTAGTAGCATGAACGAGGGCCAGTATCTTACCAACTAGCATATTTTTTGGGCATTATTGATGACCTTAGCGTTGCATATATGTTTTGTTCTTGACCATGTTGATGTGAATTGCAATGTATTCGTTGATATATGATCCCTACAAAGTCGAAAAGGTGTTCTCAACGTTAAGTAGCATACGTTTCGCAATGAACACTCCTAGGGTCACATAACTAGTGCAAAGACTGGCAATTAGTTAGTAGAAAAGATACGTTTGGGATTGACGTATCTACGGAATGGACATAGTGACACGTTCTAACTGTAAACGTGAAAAGTTTAGGTTTCAAGGTCTACAGTCTTGTATCAAGGCACGGCCTTCTCACAAGACTTTTACATTTAAAAGATTGGTTCAGTTGTCATACATGTTTGTGTTATATGAAAGAAGACAATAAAAGAAACACAATGGGAAAAAACTGTTCAAATATCTTTTTCGGTTAAAGAGATATTTGAAGTGTAAAGTTTTATCAGATTGTGTAGAAACTGCTGAAATATGACTAGCTGTGATGTCAAATCCTCACATTCCTGAAAAGTCTTCGTTTTTTTCTCTAAATATTTTGTGAGATATTATGACTTTCAACCAAATGATATATCAGGAGATCTCATATTTGTCAAAGGAAGTATTTGAAATTAAACATCTGAAGAATTTTTGATTATATTATTTTCAAATGTGTCAAAAAATGTAAATAATTTTTAAAGAAATATATTCACAAATGTTACGGAAGTGAGGATGTGACATCACACCCTCACAGTAAGTTTTTCTACACCAGTCGTTTTCAAAGAAATTTTGATATCTTCAAAGTGGCATATCTCCTTCAGAGCATGCTATCATGGTAGTTTCTTCACTGTTCTGTTTGTCTTTTTGTGCTCTTTCATACAAAATAGACATGTCAAACACCTGCAAGTTTAACCCTGCGTTGTCATTATTAACCTGTCACACCAAAGTGGGCCTTGGTTCATGATCAGTTGTTGTGGAATTTTCCAAACAAGATGGCTTAGTGAGCCAACCGTGAAGACAGCAGAGATTATCGACGGAAAAGCCAAATTTGGTTGCTATCTCTCTGCTGGATTGCCAAATAGCTACATGGGAACACGTTATGGCACTTATACTGCCCATGGAGCACATCCCATCAAAAGGCCATGTTTTTACTAGCTATGGTTTCATTAAACCAAAAACAAGTGAGTAAGCTTTAGTTTACTCATTTCTTTGTTCGTCTACGAGTTCATCTACCCTGTTTCTATCTAAAGTCACCAAGCACTGTTACCAATTTTTCTACCTTTTTTTTATATCTAAATCACTACTGCCAGTTCTTCTACTACAGTCTTTACGGTCACCTGAGAATATGAAAACAATTCCACTTATTAATGGCAAAAGTAATTGTGAATTATTATTATTTATTGTTTTGTGGTTAAAATCAGTTTAACGTGTTAACAAGTTTTTTCATAAGTTAACCCTTTATACGTTATTAATCATAAGTTATAAGTTCCATAAGTTAAGTTTTATAAGTTATATGTCATAAGTTAAGCATAGTTTATTTTTGTGTCACTGGTAACTTGCCACACCCAACTGTACACAATTCAAGTTAGTCATAAGTTAAGCATAGTTTATGTTTTGTCACTGGTAACTTGTCACACCCAAGTGTACACAATTCTAGTAACAGTCGCCACTCTCGGGGGCAGGACAGTGTGCGCCGTATCAGCGTGTTTGCTGGGGTCCTTTCCATAGGGTGCAGCCGCAAACCAGCCCACGCATCTATATCCCGGAGATTATTTTCACATTACCCGAACCGAAGCTCAACTTAAGCCTTGGCCTGTTTGAGGCCTCGCTTGTTTATCTCGACGTTATTAATTTTGTCCTTGTAAGTATTTATATAATTATAAGGTCAGCTCGATATAATGTATTTCCAATCAAAGGCGTTGAAGCGCCCAGATCAGAAACGAAGAGCCCATTGTTCATATCAAACTATTTCTAAATGAATAAAATGCTCTATTATTACTGATTGAATTGCTTGCGTGCCACCATCGTTTGGTCAAATATCCAAAAATTCATTTTAAGAGCCATTTCCATTGCAGACTCCCCAGTTGTGTGGTAAACACTTAAAGATAACCATGGAATTAATACGCGCTTTACAGTGTTTAATCGTTGTAGTCAGTTTTCCGGGCTATTCTGGTAAGTCAGGAATACACAGAAATTCAAATAGTTCCAAATATTGACTGGATGTTGGGTACATATTTTGTTTGCATGTTCATTTGTAATCACTATCTTTTTAACCAAAAATGAACAATTATTATTAAAACAAAATACTATTATAATTCATCTTTGCATGCTTGTAATACCGTATTTAATTTCCTTCTTGAAAATAAATGACGATAACTTTGTTGTTCTCAACATAATCTTTTATTTGTACTATTGATTGAAATATTTAATTTAGCTTTGTTAGTTTCAAGCTTGCTCAACCGACGTTGACGTTATTATAAATGTGAGTGTCCACAGGTCGGCTTTGGAGCGTTTGGGCCATAGGCATAAACTTCGGGCAACCAGAACAAATCGTTTATTGAATGTTATTTTTATCAGTTAACTTTTCACCTCTTAGGTCAGGTCACCTTTCCTCATTATTGATTTACATTCCACATTGGCGGCAAGTCTTATCCTGAGGATTTATTGTGGGACCTTACCGTTATCATCTATTTAAGAATCTATACAATGTGTCTTAATCTGGAAGTAGTTTTATAATTTATAAGAACATAAAATTAAAGTAATAGTCAAGATCCCTTTCGACATTTAGTATTTCATTGTTTGCCAACAGAACTGTACTTGAAGTTTACCAAACAGTTGCGCTATACTTTAAATTCATGAGAAGAAGGCAAAAAAAAACACTTTTGAATATTACCAGAAGATATATAGAAAGAAAGGTTTCATTAACGAAATAGGCATTTGTCTTTCAAAATGTGTCTGAAAATTTAGTGTAGATCGCAGGTTACGGACCCTATGTGTCCACTGGTCACGATATCATTGTGTTCCTTTCTTCTTCTGTTATATTTTGTAACTGTGGCATGGACAGAACGAAGTAACTTTCAATTATATATTATAGTCACTGGTACTCCTGTACTACTTCTAAGGTCCGTCTGTATGTGGAGTAGACATTGTCGTTCACCGAGTTCGAATGCACCAAGTCTAAATATATACGAATAAATGAATTGTAAAAGCCGAAAGAGCGCATTAACGATTGGGTATGATATTGAATATTAGTATATTCTAACCCAAGATGACAATAATGAGGAAATGGTATAGGCGTACAAGTTTGAGCAATTCTCACTACATTGTAACATTTTATGAATATTGTCTTCATGACAAAACTTCATAGAACGGAACCGACGAAATCATAGCTTATTCGCAAACTAACAGTGTTGTTCATAAGTTGTACATATATATATTGATTTGAACAATATACTAGGTTAGTATTATAGTAAGTTAGCTTGAAAATCGTGAAGAGACACAATATGTTTCACAACTGATCAGCAGCATCTTGGACCAGCCAGGCTCGTTTAAACAAACCATACAGTATAACCAACTTTAAATTTAAGTTTGTAACCAACGCAACAAATGTTTACTATATGAGTAACTTAAAGTCATAATAATATTTACCATTTGCTTACCATGTGTCCTCCCCACCAACCCAAATTTGCTAAAACATATATGATTCATAGACCTTAACAAAACAAAATTAAATGTATGTTTTTCTATTCGCAGTTAACGCTTATGGCTATTATCCTGATCAGGAAGAGATTGTTATAGTTAATAGTCCGGTGTTGGGTCGAGCTGAAAATATAGCTTATCTTTATGCTATAGATACATTGGGCATTGATGCAGATGTTGTGGAATTTTCCAAAGAAGGTGGCTTAGTGAGTCAAACCGTGAAGACGGGAGAGATTTTCGGCGGAGATGACTTATTTGGTTGCTATCTCTCGGTTGGATTGCCAAATAGATATAGAGGAACACGTTATGGCACTTATACTGCTCAGTTCATACCACAAGTGGGCTCTGCCGTTATTACTAGATATGGTTTTATTAAACCAAAAACAAGTAAGTTCTATTAAAAACAAATTATTTACCGTTTGCTCGTTTCTTTTCACGAGTTCATCTACCTGTTTTTATTTAAAGTCACCACAGACTGTTACCATTTTTTTAAAATCTAAATCACTGCTGCCAGTTCTACAGTCTTCACGGTCACCTGAGAATATGAAAACAATTCTACTGACTACTGACATTTGTAATTGTGAAAAAAAAAATATGAAGATATTCACTTTCATTATTACGCTTTTATTTTTTCATATTATTTATTGTTATGTGGTTAAAATCAGTTTAGCGTGTTGACAAGATTTATAATGTTGTCATAATGTTCATGGTGTCATAATGTCATAATAATTCTATAGAAGCAAAATCATTACCGCCACCCCAACTCTCTCACAAAAACACTTATCAAAATACCAAAGAAAATATCGGAAAAGGGATAACACTAAAAAAGTAGAAAGTCAAATATTGTTTGTCACTCATTTTTGTGTCCAAGGATTTCAGCTGAATAGCTCAGCAACGCCATGTGACAGCCAAAATCTCTACTAACTGTGGAAACATGTGGCGAGAAACTTCATCCCATGCTTTCAAATGTTTCTGGTAAATTACCGATCAGTGATACGTCTTAAGAAAGCTTTGTTGAATCATAGAGCTATCGTTAATAGCTCCATGGTTGAAGCTTTAAGCGAATTTGATGACGTAATCAACAAGAACAGTTTTTACATAACCTCTTTTGGGTTATTTACATTCCTGACTAATGTAACGTAAAGCTACTACGTCATTGCTGATGCGAAGTATGAATCATCCAGTAGTCATATTGCAAAACACAGAATAACGACGGTTGCCAGGGACAACATCTAGACAAATACATGGATTTATGAACGTAATTGTGGCCTTTTTATCAGCACTATGAACATTATAATATATACGACTGTTGCTTTGTGTAAAATATATAAATTGAGCCAATTTTAGGTTTCCGAAATGAATTGTCTCTTAAAAGTCCAAACAATTACACATATCAAGCACGTATTAGCCACTCCGAACAAAGAAGCACACTACTTTTATGAGCAAATTGATCGAATTCTATACTGGCAAATCTCAACCACTTTTTGCAAATTTATTACCTAAGCTGCAATCCTCAAGAAGGAAAAGTTGTCGAGGAGAACGTTAACGATATTGTCAGGTCAACGGGTTTACTGCACATTCCTTTACTGTCCAGTAGATAGACAGAATATATATAACCCGGGTTTGGTTAGACCTAAATAGTGTGTCCTGCATTAATGTTATTAATTTATGAGAACACTTACCTGAAAATTGTATAATTGTCAACACAAGATTTATGCCACTTATTCTATCATATTGTAGTTGATTTTTCTTTTAATAAAAATTGATGTTTTTTTTCGATTACTCGTTCGAGGTGTTTTGGATACCAGAGGTGTTTATACCCGAACTGTGTGGCCTGCAGTGTCAGGAGGCACTGGACTGGCGTCTTCTCCTGATAATTATATCGGAGTTCGATGGTCTCCTGGATGTCGAAGCATTCAGTGGTGTAAAGGCAAGAAACGAAACGTTAACACAGGGCCCAGATTGCAGCTAACATCTACTGATGATGCTGGTGTGTACACCATACGCAGAGGCAAACGAGGGGCAAGAGGCTATTTCGTTCAAATCAAAGTCATTGCTGCAAGTAAGTCATTTCTGCCTAACTATATTGAAGGAAATTCCAACACATATTTCCAATACATATATATTCATTGCCTTGGTCGTATATTTCAACTTAACAGAGTCTGTTCATATATATAAAATATGTCACCAATATAAAATTAGCTTTGTTCGATACGGTGTCAAAAGCCTACAGAGGAATGACGACCTTCCTTACTGGTTTCGAACCTCAGGACATACAATCAGCGTTCATGGCCTAATTGGTTTGGGTGTAAGCCTGTACAGCGAGAGGCCCGAGTTCGAATCCCGGTGAATTTTACTATTTTTGATCTTCCAACTCATTACAATTTCATATATATATATATATATATATATATATATATATATATATATATATATATATATATATATATATATATATATATATATATAAAAGGCTATTTATATATAAAAAGACTATATAAATGAAGAGTATATAAAAATGTATATAAAAATGTATATATATATATATATATATATATATATATATATATATATATATATATATATATGTATATATGTATATATATATATAAATATATATATATATATATATATAGGGTAAATATATATATATATATATATATATATATATATATATAAATGCTTTATATATATATATATATATATATATATATATATATATATATATATATATAGAGAGAGAGAGCCGATATAGACTATAAATAGCCTATATATACATATATATAGCCTATACATACATATATATATCTATATATTATTTATATATAGACATACCTGTCTCTCCCGCCTACCGCAGGTTGCCCAATGGATAGCTATCGCATGGGAGATTCATGTACTAGCCGAATTAGCAACTTTCGGTGCGCAAACGGGGGAGTAGTTCTAGATGGCCAAAACGGATGTAAATGTCCTCCATTTTTCAGCGGATCGGATTGTTCAGAAGGTAAGTAGCGTGGAAATTAGTTCTCTTTCATAAATTGCAAACAAGATAAAAACTCTCATGTCGATTGTGTCTTTTTACTATTGGTAAATGTTGTGTGGAAATTAAATAACATTGGGTCGTTAACTTCCCTTTGCGATCTTTTTAAATGTATACCACAAAAGGAAAAACAAATAGATGTTAAGCTTGAAGCTCAAAGCTTTCTTAATTTACATCCTTTCATGGATAAGTGGGCTAAAGTTGGTGGGTCAATGTTGGCCTCAACCTATATCATATTCGCAAGTAGTAAAGCATATCAACTTGATCAAAACGGATGACTTCCTCATCAATCCACCTCATCAATCAACAATTAACGTTTCGGTAACGAGTTCTTTCTTTTTTTGATCTTGTCGTTACCCTGTTCGATAATAGATGATCTATTTCTAGACTTAATTATATAATAATTTCTATCTTTAACAGAGGTTGACTTACCAGTGAAACCTCGAGATTTCGTAATTGCTGCAACTGACTTTTTTGGCGTACGTTGCGGCGAACTTCCAGGTGGTAATCCGAAGTGCCGAGGATACCTCTTCTGTTTCGGTGACCTGTACGGCTGCAAGTGCGCTTCAGGATGGTGGGGAAATAACTGTGACCGACGTAAGATTGCCCTCAATGTTTCTCTACTGCACACTGCACTGCTTATCGACACGTTAACACACTGTTTGTATATAGGAAGGAAACTGGTGGACAACCAGTGTGCGTCTCGAACATATATTAAATAGCATCTTTTTTATATGACTTTTGCAACATTCCTCGAGCATAATAACACATACTTGAGACGATGGTCAGTGTGAGCTGATTCTTGTGTAAAAGGAAAAAACGAATATGTCAAAAGTTTATACATCGAAACGTTCGCCTTTAATATCTACAGAAATAAAACTAGAAATTCGTCATGTTAACATACGCTATCAAGAATTATACAACACCTTATTATATTCCGGCCATTTGATTGGTCAATTGCTCGTCGATTACATGCAAATCCGCTCTATTACACTCTATGATATAGAACCATGGGTTATACTTTTTTGATAGCACTTTTTTCAATGGTAAGATCGCAGAGAAACTTGTCTGTTCGAAGTAATCTGTTGCATGAGTGCATTTTACATCCAATTATATCCAAATTTGAAGGTGTTGTATTATACAAATAATGAATGGTTTCCATTCGTGCAATAGTGCAAATATTTCATTCTTTGAAAGATGTAATTTGTTCCATTCAACTCCGTCGGCTGCGCCTCGTTGAATGGAACAAATTACATCTTTTAACTAATGAAATATTTGCACTATTGCACTCATAACCATTCATTATGTGTATTCTAACACTTTATAATTCCAGAATATCACTTGTTTGTTAAGAGTTAGAATATACTTGTAATAATTTGATAGTATCGTCATATCAATTGGTGATATCATCAAATCATTAGTGATATCATCAAATCATTAGTGATATCATCAATGATGCGTCTCTTTGCCTGATATCATAGATTCATATGGATTCATCAACCTTGCATTACTCACGATATTTTCTTCTCTATTCGTTCCATTGTTCTTACTTTATATTTTTTCGTTTTTAAATGTTAATGGATCACTTAAATTGATGTCGTTTATTTTGTTTTATTCTTTTGTTCAGCTTGTCAGAAAGGAAAATGGGGCGTGGACTGTTCACAGCGCTGCCCGGACAAACAACGTGATTGTGATCGATTCTTTGGGCCCGATGGAAAGGTAAAGGGCCCGATATAAATGCCGGTGTAAATGATAGAATGGATAAATCAACAATCGGTACCGTAACTTGTTTAATGCCTTAGGTAGCACTTAGATCAACAGTCTCCATTTCATAAACCTTTTGTTGCAATTTGGCAAATTTAAGAATCAAATTATGATAATGATTGGTCAACCTCTTAGTAAATTAGAGAACACCATTTGCAACATATATTATGTATCAATATACGAACAAAATTCTTAAAAAACAGTTTTTTATTATTTTAGTAAACGTGAAATTTTAAACAGTGTTTTTTTTTTTAAAGTACTACACTCTAATGTGATTATTGTATGACTCATATAATGAAAGAAGACATTACACGCTGTCGTTTCTTACTTTAAATTTGATGATATTTGATGATACCTAAAGACAAAGGCGTTGAGACACACGTCATAGCCTGGAAATAATTATGTCTCTGTGTCCTATTCTTGCAAGCTGCGTTTTTCCTTAAGAATACTATAAAAGTGAGAATGAACAATCCTTATTCTACATTTTCGGTGTCACATCAATATTTCAATCCACTCGACGGGGATGTAAGCCTCTGGGCTCACGGCTCCCTATTTTGGACAAGCCTGTCTAAAATTGTTCCTGATCAGCTAGAATTCTGTCCTTGGACACTTTGAATTGTTATAATTTCCGTTTCTTCTTTTCTAAAGTCTGCAGTGTAACATTAATTAATGGAACACTGTATGTATGTCTGATTATTTTTGTGTGTCTTACAATGTTTTTCAAATATTTCCTGTCTGGATATTATATCCAAGCGAATATGAATTTAAACCTGTTGATTTTTGTTCATTAAATCTGTCAATTTAAGGTATTCTGATAGCTTACTTATGGATTCACTTAACTGTGTACGTTATGATTTAACTATTATTTTGGTAATTTTGGTATTAAGGGTAAATTTATGTTTGGTCTGTAAAAAAGAATTGATCATCTTTCAGCATCGTAGGCCTGGTGATAGTGCATTTGTTCTTCCTCCTTATAACTCCTAAAAGTCGGTAGTAAAATTATTCCTTTTGTTTGCGTTTTCTATTTCAATGTAATGTTATGATGTTACATTTTGTCCGAGTCTACTTTGTAACGTTTGCTCCATGCCGGCCAACGGCCAGTTAACACCATCGGCGTATATGGAGGGTGATGTGATGTACTCCCTTGTAGCACTCATCACTTAAAGTATGCCTTGGAAATGTTTCTTCGTCAACAATGTCATGATCTCGGTAGCTACTACATTCCTAAGCACGCACGTACTTTATCAGAACTGTACAACAAGTATATAAAACACGAGAAGCAGAAGACATGAGTCGTTGTTATTTATCGCAACACATAGTAGAAAACATGGCTACACCACAGCATTCACTAACTACACTAAACCTGTGAAATAATATATGAGGTAAGAGAATGTTCTGCTTTGTAATGCAGTGTATGAGTTTTATGTATTGCTAGAACATCCATATAGTCGGTCAATGGGCGCAGTATACGAGTTCATGACGCAAAACTTATGTGAAACAAAAACCCCACAGTAAAAAACATGGCTACACCACAGCATTCACTAACTACACTAAACCTGTGAAATAATATAGCCTATGAGGTAAGAGAATGTTATGCTTTGTAATGCAGTGTATGAGTTTTATGTATAGCTAGAACATCCATATAGTCGGTCACTGGGCGCAGTATACGAGTTCATGACGCAAAACTTATGTGAAACAAAAACCCCACAGTAAAAAACATGGCTACACCACAGCATTCACTAACTACACTAAACCTGTGAAATAATATATGAGGTAAGAGAATGTTCTGCCTTGTAATGCAGTGTATGAGTTTTTATGTATAGCTAGAAGATCCATATAGTCAGTCACTGGGCGCAGTATACGAGTTCATGACGCAAAACTTATGTGAAACAAAAACCCCACAGTAAAAAACATGGCTACACCACAGCATTCACTAACTACACTAAACCTGTGAAATAATATAGCCTATGAGGTAAGAGAATGTTATGCTTTGTAATGCAGTGTATGAGTTTTATGTATAGCTAGAACATCCATATAGTCGGTCACTGGGCGCAGTATACGAGTTCATGACGCAAAACTTATGTGAAACAAAAACCCCACAGTAAAAAACATGGCTACACCACAGCATTCACTAACTACACTAAACCTGTGAAATAATATATGAGGTAAGAGAATGTTCTGCCTTGTAATGCAGTGTATGAGTTTTTATGTATAGCTAGAAGATCCATATAGTCAGTCACTGGGCGCAGTATACGAGTTCATGACGCAAAACTTTATGAAACAAAAACCCCACAGTTAAAGACATGGCTACACCACAGCGTCCACTAATTACTACCAAGCGCGTATAAATAGCATTTGAAGAAATGATATGTTCTAATTTACTTCATACATATGACTATTGGAGCATTTGCATCCATATTATTTCTAGACTCGGGACTTTATCAAATCTGTTATCGGGGAAACCCACAAGCATGTGCGTGTCAATATGTTAACGTTTTGCATATATATAGTACACTTTCTTACGCGCGCGCGTGATCTCATTCCAAAATGTTTTAAGATATTGTTACAAACAACAGCGTTACCCTTTTGAGTAAAAAAATATATATATCTTTTCAACTGTGCGCTGCAGCGCGTTATTTTCCATGTTATCATCTAATTATTTCTTCACAAATATACACTTCTTCGTATGTAACATATTTTACTTTTCAAAGTTAGCCATCACTATAAACGCTTAACATATAATAAACCACAACCTTCTGTGAATCAGTATGAATCAAATGAAAAATTAAAAAAATTACAGGACGTTATCTTTCGATCCTAGCAGGATTGTCTTCATCATTACTGATAGGGGTAACACCATGTTAGTATACGGAAGTGTCGTTACCCGACGGTTCAGTGTCACGATATGAATATTAAGTTTATTCTATGTGGCCTGTGTAAAGACAGATACGAGTCTATACTAACGTAACCAATAATATCAGTAACGCTGCGTTGAAGAGAGATTTTCATTAGTAGGCAACGGGTTGCTTAAACTGAAAAAAATATATACATATATTTGTAAGTCCTTCAGCCCATATGGAAAGTTTTGCTCTATAAATGGCCCGTTGTCGGAGAATTAAATGCTGTTGTATATGCACAGGAAGCTTTGCGGTTTTCACTCTCCGAAATTGCTGTGAGAGTACTGCACACAGGGACGTCGCTAGAGGGGGGGGGGGTGTCTCATCCCCAAACTTGGAAAAACTGACGATAGTTGGAAAATTGGAGTGCGACAGCCGGAATTTCCGACTGTCAAAACCCATCCAGTTGGATTTTCAGCCACTACACCCCCTCCAATCGTCAGGCCTTAGCTACGTCCATGGCTGCACACTGTGGTGTGTTCAGATTAGCCGCGTAAAGGAGGACATCACAAAATTTCTTACGATGCTTTTGATTTGCTGGTGAAAAGTACGAGCCTTAATATTAACCAATCAAGTCGAATTTTATATCCCTAGAGAGAAGAGTCAACGAACTTTTCTTTGGCATAGGAAAAAAATTGGTTATGCAACCACACTCACAGCAAGCACTATGTAAGCATTGAGGGATAGGGATATTTTGAAGACGTTCACTGCTTTCCGAAGTGGGTTTTACTTTTTCAGATTAAAAAGTACTGGGTTTAGTTCACACGCATAATAAATTAACGACGCATTATCGTAAAGAGGACACAATATTCTTCAAAATGAAATAAGAAATTTTTTTGAGCGCTACACTTATGAAAAGAGTTAGCGCAAAATGTGTTTATTTTGTAGCGATATTTGCGGCGTAAAGGGGTATTTTGTGCCGAGTTCCGCAAGGAATCCAAATATATGGTTGATTGAACTTAAGGTATTCTGTCTGGCTAAACACACCACTCTTCCCTGGAGTGAATGGCAGTATAGGTAATATGCGATGTCGTTACGGTGAACGGTTTAACACAAACTTTACTTTCCTATTGTAGTCTTCCTGTTGATTTATCCTTAAAGTCTATAATACAGTTGGAATATTTGTTGAGCTTTCAAAGTTTTCTGTTTTTAGAATTTAATCAAAATGCAACTGTTGGGTGGAATACTATTGTCCTCTGTGAATAAGGGATTCACATATTGTGAAGAAATTTAATCATATTTTCAACTGAATTGCCTTGATGACGTCATTCACTTTGCTAATGTCAGTTGAATTCACGAAATACTACCCAATTTGAAAACAAAACATGCCGGCTACAACTTTTTTTTGTGCGAAGTATATGAGTTACGAATCGAGCGCCACCAGCCCTACACATAATCTTTGGTAAGATTAATAGGTGATTCAAATTCTAATGCGTTGCACATTCGAACAATTGCCTTAGGTGCTATCCCGCACTCAGAGTGAAAAGCTGTCAAAAAACAAAAAAGTTTGTGTAAACTGAGGCGGCAATCATGTTGTCCTTACAAAGGCTACCCACAATCTAGTCATAAAGTAAGTGGTCACTTCTTTTAAAAGAAAAAGAAAATAAAATAAAATAAAAACATTGCCAATAGCAGAAACATAGAACGCTGCCAATTAACTAAAAAAAGGTCCTACAATCTAAATTGACCTATTTTCTTTGTTACTGATGAAACAAAATATTTCCTCTGTTGAAGATGCCTGACCTTTCATAAAGACTACCCTAAAACAATAAATACTTTATTCTTAATAGCTGATAACCATAAACATTCCTGGAAATTTTATTCTGGATGTCAAGATTGAGCAAAGTGTCCATGGAATCAAAGGTAACGTTTGGTAACCGTGGGTTGCTTCATTTCCAGGCACATGATTTCCAAGTTGGAGAGCCATACTCAAGATTTCCAGCATCTGATGTAGGTAGAGGCATGAATCTTTATGGAAGGTAATTGGCAAGCATTATATCAAGTTTTTTGTTTTTCGCATCATGGAAAACACTTAGAACGCATGAGGTTGGTTCAACTTTGAATATGCATGAAATGCGTTGGCGTTTTTAAGCCTATGCCCTAATGTTGAACCAAACAATCATCGTACACGTGAGATCCTGCATGGCTGGCTATATTGGTGTACAGGTCAACCGCCTTATCCCGCTCGGGATAGGATAGCCGCTAGGTCAACGGCACCGAAGACGCCTTCAGTTTTAGATACCGATGGAGTCGATTTTCGTTTGGTGATAGGCTAGTTTACGAATTATCCTAGTTTCTCGGGAGGTGCCAGCTGCATCGCTTGTCCAAAAGGTCTAAATATCGTCCTTTGGATACATGAGTTAATTGGATGCACCTTTCCGTCCTTTCGCTAAAACGGAGGGCAGCGGCAGAAAGGGAGGTCTATTTCTGTTCTGAAGTACGCAGTTTTTGCAGACTTAAGAGATTAAATCTTTAAAATCCAAGTCGCATTTAAATTGATGCCCTACCCTGGTATAATGCTTTCAATTATGACTAAGCTTTGAATAAATAAATCGTTTACAGCTCGTTGAACGGCTACACTCCAGCTTACAAACTACACAGTTTTGCATTCCTTTCAACAATAGGATAACGAATAGCCTCGATATTATCCCTCAGAGACAGAAAGAGTTCCAACCATCCAAGCTTTCTGTTTTTATGTTCTACATTTCAACCGTAATCTGAATGACCTTTTCGTAAAGTTGATGGATAATGCTAAACCCTGCCACCGGTCAATCACGTTGGACGGTACAATACCCCTATTGTATTTGGTGGAGGTATGTATAGCCACGAACAGTAGACTGACCTGTGTTTATCCTGCCATAGTGCTATTGTAACAGCTAGTTCTGGTTATTCTAACAAGCAGAAGTCTAGTGAATTGAAGTCATCGAAACCTCAATGCATTTTGCATTCTGGTTGTTCTACATTTCAAGCAGAAACGTCCATAATCTGAATGAACTTTTCGTAAAGTTGGAAATATAATGCTAAACCTTGACACACAATTTGCAACAGTAGTACTTGCCACCGGTCTATCCCGTTGGACGGTTTCAAATAAGGTCCTCAAAAAGACTTTCCTGTTTCGTGCATCTCCACTTTACGTCCAGATATTGAGGAGTTGAAATTTGATAATTACAATGTTTCAATGGAAAAGAAAGTAGTTTGTGGGTGATAGTAGGAATCTTCTTGAAGTGGTAGTAGCATGAGCGACCAGTTTATTACTAACTAGCATATTTTTTTGGCATTATTGATGACCTTAACATTGCATATAGGTTTTGTTCTTGATAGCAGGAATCTTCTTGAAGTGGTAGTACCATGAACGAGGGCCAGTATCTTACCAACTAGCATATTTTTTTGGCATTATTGATGACCTTAAAGTTGCATATATGTTCTGTTCTTGACCATGTTCATGTGAATTGCAATGAATTCGTTGATATATGATCGCTACAAAGTCGAAAAGGTGTTCTCAACGTTAAAGTAGTATACGTTTCGCAATGAACACTCCTAAGGGTCACATAACAGGTGCAAAGACTGGCAATTAGTTAGTAGAAAATATACGTTTGGGATTGACGTATCTACGGAATGGATATAGTGACACGTTCTAACTGTAAACGTGAACATTTTAGGTGTCAAGGTCTGCAGTCTTGTATCAAGCCACGGCCTTCTCACAAGACTTTTACAACATTTAACCCTGCGTTGTCATTATTAACCTGTCACACCCAAGTGGGCCTTGGTTCATGATCAGATGTTGTGGAATTTTCCGAAGAAGATGGCTTAGTGAGCCAACCGTGAAGACGGGAGAGATTATCGACGGAGAAGCCAAATTTGGTTGCTTTCTCTCTGTTGGCTTGCCAAATAGCTACATGGGAACACGTTATGGCACTTATACTGCCCAGTACATCCCATCAAAAGGCCATGTTATTACTAGATATGGTTTCATTAAACCAAAACAAGTGAGTAAGCTTTATTTTACTCATTTTTTTGTTCGTTTCTTGTTACGAGTTCATCTACCCTGTTTCTATCTAAAGTCACCAAGCACTGTTACCAATTTTTCTACCATTTTTTTTTAATATCTAAATCACTACTGCCAGTTCTTCTACTACAGTCTTTACGGTCACCTGAGAATATGAAAACAATTCCACTTATTAATGGCAAAAGTAATTGTGAACAAGAAAACTAACACAGATATTCACTTGTATTAATACGCCTTTTATTTATTATTGTTATTATTTATTGTTTTCGTGGTACAAATCAGTTTAACGTGTTAACAAGTTTTTTATAAGTTAAGTTATCCGTTATTAGTCATAAGATATACGTTATCATAAGTTTCATAAGTTAAGTTTGATAAGTTGTAAGTCATAAGTTAAGCATAGTTTATTTTTTGTCACTGGTAACTAGTCACACCCAAGTGTACACAATTCTAGTAACAGTCGCTCTCAAGGGCAGGACAATGCGCGCCGTATCAGCGTGTTTGCTGTGGGTTCTTCCATAGGGTGCAGCCGCATTGAAACCAGCGCACGAATCTATATCCATGCAGAGATTATATAATTTTCACATTACCCGAACCTAAGGTCAACTTAAGGCCAGTTTGCGGCCTCGCTTGTTCATCTGGACGTTATTAATTTTGTCCTTGTAAGTATTTATATAATTATAAGGTCAGCTCGATATAATGTATTTCCAATCAAGGGCGTTGAAGCGTTGTCCAGATCAGAAAAGAAGAGCCCATTGTTCATATCAAACTATTATTAATTAATAAATTGCTCTATTATTACTGATTGAATTGCTTGCGTGCCACCAACGTTTGGTCAAATATCCCAGTATTCATTTAAAGAGCCATTTCCATTGCAGAGTCCCCAGATGTGTGGTAAACTTTGAAAGAAAACCATGGAATTTATACGCACTTTACAGTGTTTAATCGCTGTAGTCAGTTTTCTGGGCTATTCTGGTAAGTCAGGAGGACACAGAAATATTTTTCAAATAGTGCAAAATAGTTTCTGCATGTTGGTTACATATTTTGTTTGTTTCTTCATTTTTTATCATTATCTTTTTAACCAAAATGAACAATTATTATTATTGACACAAAATACTATTATTATTATTCATCTTTGAATGCTTGTAATACCGTCAATATTTTCATTCTTGAAAATAAATGACGATAATTTTGTTGTTCTCAACATAATCTTTTATTTAGTAATATTTAATGAAATATATAACAGCTTTGTTAGTTTCAAGCTTGCTCAACCGACGTTGACATTATTATACATGTTAGTGTCTACAGGTCGGCTTTGGGGCGTTTGGGCCAGGCATAAACTTCGAGCAACCAAAACAACGTTTATTGAATGTTATTTTTATCAGAAAACTTTTCACCTCTTAGGTTAGGTTACCTTTCCTCATTATTGCTTTACATTCCAAATTTGGCGGCAAGTCCTATCCTAAGGATTTATTGTGAGACCTAACCTTTTTCATCTATTTAAGAATCTATACAATGTGTCGTATTCTGGAAGTAATTTGATAATCTATTACAACATAAAATTAAAGTAATAGCCAAGATCCCTTTCGACATTAACTATTTCATTGTTTGCCAGCAGAACTATACTTGAAGTTTTCCAAACAGTTGCACTATACTTTTAATCCATGACGAGAAGAAGACATAAAAAACACTTTTGAATATTACCAAAAGATAGGAAGAAAGATTTCATTAACAAAATAGGCGATTGTCTTTCAAACTGTGCTTGGAAATTTAGTGTGGATCGTAGGTTTCGGACCCTATGTGTCCACTGGTCCCGATATCATTGCAAGATTACGGACCCTATGTGTCCACTGGTCCCGATATCACTGTGTTTCTTTCTTCTTCTGTTATATTTTGTAACTGTGGTATGGACAGAATGAAGTTACTTTCAATTATATTATAGTCACTTGCACTCCTGTACTACTTCTAAGGTCCGTCTGTATATGGAGTAGACATTTTCGTTCACCGAGTTTGAATTCACCAATTCTGTATACGAATAAATGAATTGTAGAAACCGAAAGAGCGCATTAACGATTGGGTATGATATTGAATAGTATATTCTAACTCAAGATGACAATAACGAGGAAACGGTATAGGCGTATAAGTTTGAGCAATTCTCATTACATTATTTTATGAATATTGTCTTCATGACAAAACTTCATACAACGCAACCGACGAAATCATAGTTTATTCGCAAACTAACAGTGTTGTACATACGTTGTACATAATTATATTGATTTGAACAATATACTAGGTTAGTATTATAGTATGTTAGCTTGAAAGTCGTGACGAGACAAAACATGTTTCACAACTGATCAGCAGTATCTTGGACCAGCCAGGCTCGTTTGAACAAACCATATATTATAACCAACTTTAAATTTAAGTTTGTAACCAAAGCAACACATTATTTCCATATTAGTGAAATGGTTATAATATTTACCATTTGCTTACCATGTGTCCTCCTCACCAACCCAAATTTGCTAAAACATATATGATTCATAGACCTTAACAAAAAAAATTAAATGTATGTTTTTCTATTCGCAGTTAATGCTTTTGGCTATTATCCTGATCAGGAAGAAGTTGTTATAGTTAATAGTCCGGTGTTGGGTCGAGCTGAAAATATAGCTTATCTTTATGCTATACATACATCGGGCATTGGTACAGATGTTGTGGAATTTTCCAAAGAAGGTGGCTTAGTGAGTCAAACCGTGAAGACGGGAGAGATTATCGTCGGAGGTGACACATTTGGTTGCTATCTCTCGGTTGGATTGCCAAATAGATATAGGGGAACACGTTATGGCACTTATACTGCCCAGGACATCCCAGAAGATGGCCCTGTTATTACTAGATATGGTTTTATTAAACCAAAAACAAGTAAGTTCTATTAAAATCAAATTATTTACCGTTTGCTCGTTTCTTTTTACGAGTTCATATACCTGTTTTTATTTTAAGCCACTATTAAGCACTGTTATACCAGTTCTTTTACGGTCTTTGCGGTCACCTGAGAATATGAAAACAATTCCACTGACTACTGGCAAAGTAATTGCGAACAAAAAAAAACTATGAAGATATTCACTTTTATAATTACGCCTTTATTTTTTCTTATTACTTATTGTTATGTGGTTAAAATCAGTTTAGCGCGTTGACAAGGTTTTTAACGGTGTCATAAGTTAAGCATAGTTCATTTTTGGACTAAGGTCTACCATTGATTCAGACAATCTAGTAGCAAAATCCTAACCTCCACCCCAACTATCTTCCAAAAACACATACCACAATACCAAAGAAAATATCGGAGAAAAGGATAACACTAAAAAAGAAGAACGTCAAATATTGTTTGTCACTCAGATTTCAGCTGAATAGCTCAGCAACTTCATATGGCAGCCAAAATATCTACTTACAGTAGAAACATGCGGCGAGAAACTTCACCCCATGCTTGCAAATATTTCTGGTAAATTATCGATCAGTGATAAGTCCAAAGAAAGCTTTGTTGAAGCATGGAGCTATCGTTCATAGCTCAATGGTTGAAGCTTTAAGCAAATTTGATGACGTAATCAACAAGAATAGTTGTTACATATCCTCTTTGGGTACTTATTTACATTTCTGACTAATGTAGCGTAAAGCTACTACAGTACGTCATTGCTCATGCGAAGTATGAATCATCCCGTAGTTCTATAGGAAAACACAGAATAACGAAGGTTGCCAGGGACAACATCTAGACAAATACATGGATTTATGAACGAAATTGTGGCCTTTTTATCAGCACTATGCACATTATAATAAACGACTGTTGCTTTGTGTAAAATATACAAATTGAGCAAAGTTTAAGTTTCTGAACTGAATTGTCTTTTAAAAGTCCAACAATTACACGTCAAGCACGTATTAGCCACTCCGAACAAAGAAGTACACTACTTTCATTAGCAAATTGATCGAATTCTATACTGGCAAATCTCAACTACCTTTTGCAGGTGCACCTCATTCCGGTAAATTTATAACCTAAAGCTGCAATCCTCAAGAAGGAAATAGTTGTCGAGGAGAAAGTTGACGATATTGTCAGGTCAAGGGATTTTATTACACATTCCTTTACTGTCCAGTAGATAATGAAAATTGTATAATTGTCAACACAAGATTTATGCAACTTATTCTATCATATTGTAGTTGATTTTTCTTTTAATAATATTTGATGTTTTTTTTTTCGATTACTCGTTCGAGGTGTTTTGGATACCAGAGGTGTTTATACCCGAACCGTGTGGCCTGCAGTGTCAGGAGGCACTGGACTGGCGTCTTCTCCTGATAATTACATCGGAGTTCGATGGTCTCCTGGATGTCGAAGCATTCAGTGGTGTAAAGGCAAGAAACGAAACGTGAACACAGGGCCCAGATTGCAGCTTACATCTACTGATGATGCTGGTGTGTACACCATACGCAGAGGCAAACGAGGGGCAAGAGGCTGGTTTGTTCAAATCAAAGTCATTGTCGCAAGTAAGTTATTTCTGCCTAACTATATTGAAGGAAATCCCAGCACATATTTCCAATACATATATATTCATTGCCTTGGTCGTTTATTTAAACTTAACAGAGTCTGTTCAAAGGATCTCTTTTCGAAATCCGGCCTTTAGGATTCACAAATGAATTGGTTAGCATCCTGATTGATCTCTATAGTAAGACAAAATATGTCACTAAAGTAAAATTAACTTTGTTCGATACAGGTGTCAAAAGCCTACAGTGGAATGACGACCTCCCTTACTGCTTTCGAACCTCAGGACATGCAATCGGCGTTCATGGCCTAATTGGTTTGAGTGTCCGCCTGTAAAGCGGGAGGCCCGAGTTCGAATCCCGGTGGTTTTTTACTACTTTGGATTTTCCAACTCATTACAATTTCATATATATACATATACAGGCTATTTATATATAAAAAGGCTATATAAATAAAGGCTAATATAAAAATGCTATATAAATATATATATATATATATATAGGGTATATATATAAATATATATATATAAATGCTTTATATATATATATATAGCCGATATAGACTATAAATAGCCTATAGGCCTACATATATATCTATATAGGATTTATGTATAAACATACCTGTCTCTCCCGCCTACCGCAGGTTGCCCAATGGATAGCTATCGCATGGGAGATTCATGTATTAGCCGAACTAGCAACTTTCCGTGCGCAAACGGGGGAGTAGTTCTAGATGACCAAAACGAATGTAAATGTCCTCCATTTTTCAGCGGTTCGGATTGTGCAGAAGGTGAGTAGCGTGGAAATTAGTTCTCTTTCATAAATTGCAAACAAGATAATAACTCTCATGTCGATTGTGTCTAATTACTATTGGTAAATGTTGTGTGGAAATTAAATAACATTCGGTCGTTAACTTCCCTTTGCGATCTTTTTAAATGTATACCACAAAAGGAAAAACAAATAGATGTTAAGCTTGAAGCTCAAAGCTTTCTTAATTTACATCCTTTCATGGATAAGTGGGCTAAAGTTGGTTGGTCAATGTTGGTCTCAACCTATATCATATCCGCAAGTAGTAAAGCATATCAACTTGATCAAAACAGATGACTACCTCATCAATCCATCTTTAAATCAACAATTAACGTTTGGAAATGAGTTATTTCTTTCTTTGAGCTTGTCGTCACCCTGTTCGATAATAGATTATCTATTTCAAGAGTTAATTATATAATAATTTCTTTCTTTAACAGAGGTTGACTCACCGAAATCTCGAGATTTCGTACTTGCAGTAGACGCACCTGCCTTACGTTGCGGCGATCTTCCAGGTGGTAATCCGAAGTGTCGTGGATACCTCTTCTGTATGGGGGACCTGTACGGCTGCAAGTGCGCTTCAGGATGGTGGGGAAATAACTGTGACCGACGTAAGATTGTCCTTAATGTTTCTCTACTGCACAGTGTACTGCTTATCCACACGTTAACACATTGTTTGTAGGAAGGAAACTGGTGGACAAACAGAGTGCGTCTCGAACATTAATTGATTAGCATCTTTTTTATTTGACTTTTGCAACATTACTCGAGCATAATAACACATACCTGAGACGATGGACAGTGTGAGCTGATTCTTGTGTAAAAGGAAAAAACAACGAATGTGTCAAAAGTTTATAAATCAAAACGTTCGCCTTTAATATCTACAGAAATAACAATCGAAATTCATCATGTAAACATACGCTATCAAGAACTAACACTGTTTAAAATTCCAGAATATCACTTGTTTGTTAAGAGTTAGAATTAACTTGTAATTATTTGATAGTATCGTTATATCAATTGGTGATATCATCAAATCATTAGTGATATCATCAAATCATTAGTGATATCATCAATGATGCGTCTCTTTGCCTGATATCATAGATTCATATGGATTCATCAAGCTTGCATTACTCACGATATTTTTTTCTCTACTCGTTCTATTGTTCTTGCTTTATATTTTTTCGTTTTTAAATGTTAATGGATCACTTACATTGATGTCGTTTATTTTGGTTTATCCTTTGTTCAGCTTGTCCGAAAGGAAAATGGGGCGTGGACTGTTCACAGCGCTGCCCGGACAGTCAACGTGATTGTGATCGATTCTTTGGACCCGATGGAAATGGCCCGATAGACTAGCCGGTGTAAATGATAGAATGGACACCGGTAAATCAACAATCGGTACCGTAACTTGTTTAATGCCTTAGGTAGCACTTAGATCAACAGTCTCCATTTCATAAACCTTTTGTTGCAATTTGGCAAATTTAAGAATCAAATTATGATAATGATTTGTCAACCTCTTAGTAAATTAGAGAACACCATTTGCAACATATATTATGTATCAATATACGAACAAAATTCTTAACAAACAGTTTTTGATTATTGTAGTAACGTGAAATTTTAAACAGTTTTTTTTTTTAAAGTACTACACTCTAATGTGATTATTGAATGGATCATATAATGAAAAAAGACATTACACGCTGTCGTTTCTTACTTTAAATTTGATCATTTGATGATACCTAAAGACAAAGGCGTTGAGACATCCGTCATGCCCTGGAAATAATTATGTCTCTGTGTCCTATTCTTGCAAGCTGCGTTTTTCCTTAAGAATACTATTAAAGTGAGAATGAACAATCCTTATTCTACATTTTCGGTGTCACATCTATATTTCATTACCCTCGAAGGGGATGTAAGCCTCTGGGCTCACGGCTCCGTATTTTCGACAAGTCTGTCTAAAATTGTTCCTGACCAGGTAGAATTCTGTCCTTGGACACTTTGAATTGTTATAATTTCCTTTTCTTCTTTTCTAAAGTCTGCAGTGTAACATTAATTAACGGAACACTGTATGTATGTCTGATTATTTTGGGTGTCTTACAATGTTTTTTAAATATTTCCTGCCTGGATATTATATCCAAGCGAATATGAATTTAAACCTGTTGATTTTTTTCATTAAATCTGTCAATTTAAAGTATTATGACATCTTACGTATGAATTCACTTAACAGTAACGTTATATGATTTAATGAGTATTTTGGTAAGCT
Source organism: Apostichopus japonicus (assembly GCF_037975245.1). Classification (NCBI taxonomy): domain Eukaryota; kingdom Metazoa; phylum Echinodermata; class Holothuroidea; order Aspidochirotida; family Stichopodidae; genus Apostichopus; species Apostichopus japonicus. The sequence continues at coordinate 14,030,637 of NC_092576.1, read as the reverse complement.
TAAAACAATAGTTGTGGGGTAAATTTATGTTTGGTCTGTAAAAGAGAATTGATAATCTTTAAGCATCCTGGTGATAGTGCATTTGTTCTTCCTCCTTATAACTCCTAAAAGTCGGTAGTTAAATTATTCCTTTCGTTATGCGTTTTCCTTTTCAATGTACTGTTCCGAGTGCTACTTTGTAACGTTTGCTCAATGCCGACGGCCAGTTAACACGGCCAGTTAACACCATCAGCGTATATATATATATATATATATATATATATATATATATATATATATATATATATATAGATATATATATATATATATGTATATATATATATACATATATATATATATATATATATATATATATATATATATATATATAAATATAACATTTTCATGATCTCAGTAGATGCCACATTCCTAAGCACGCCCGTACTTTATCAGAACTGTACAAAAAATATATAAAACACGAGAAGCAGAAGACATGGGTTGTTGTTCCTTACCGCAACACATAGTAAAAAACATGGCTACACCACAGCATTCACTAACTACACTAAACGTGTGAAATAATATATGAGGTAAGAGAATGTTCTGCCTTGTAATGCAGTGTATGAGTTTTTATGTATAGCTAGTAGATCCATATAGTCAGTCACTGCATGGGTGCAGTAAACGAGTCCATGATTCAAAACTAATGTGACACAAAAAACCCAAAGTAAAAGACATGGCTTCACCACAGCGTTTAATACCAAGCGCGTGAAATAGCATTTGAAGGAATGATATGTTCTAATTTACTTCATATATATATAACTATTGGAGCATTTGCATCGATATTATTTCTAGACTCGGGACTTTATCAAATCTGTTATCGGGAAATCCACAAGGTGGCATACTCCTATTAGAGTCTATATCAATCCGCTCGATTGTTCTCCTTCAGGAAAAGTGCCAAAAAGCAGCGGGAGAACATCTTTTGTGACCTGTTATCAATCATAATCTATTTTTTGTGTCTTGTATGTTGAAGAGCATGAATGGAAGTACATGTGGAGAGAAAATTGGGTCAATTGAGGCAATTTTAGACCCCTTTAGGCCTCCCAGGAGCAGCGTAGGAATTTTTTTTTACCACTGAGTGAAGAGGTTTGTTTACAAGTGACGAAAACTTCCGGCTCGGATAGCAAAAAATCTACATTGTCATGATACAGAAAATTGATAGTGCCATGAACGGCCAACTTGTCAGCTATCCGGTGAGTGGTAGCGTTTAGCTAGTGAAAACTTCTGTCTAGACTTAGAGACCACATTACTTTTGTGATTTAGTGTGTAAGTCAATGGGGCTTTTTAATGGGCGTATGCTACCACAAGCATGTGCGTGTCAATAAGAATCAGGACTTGACGGATCAAGATAAGACAGCACGTAAGGTATTCAATTACGTGTAAACCATCGAATTGTATACGATCTGGAAGTCTCGCTCCACAGTAGAAAAAGTTACCAACCATGGAGGGTCATGTGACTTGCTCCCATGTCATACTAACATATTATTTAACCATTTGTCAGCTCAGAGGGTAAGAGTTCCGTAGATAAAAAAAGTCACTATAACATACGCCTGTACGGTAACATTGAGGACTGCTTTCATTAATGGTCTGTTGTATAAACCCCAACTATAGCATGCTATCATGGAAAAGTTTCTTGCGCTTACGTAATCGACCTGAGCTGTTCGTAAAATTACATCTTTTTTACCAATTAGTCTGCAACGCCTGCCACATATTTGTTCTTGTATGAGGGTCTTTGTGAAAACGCTGTATGATTTACTACACTGTAAACATGAACATATTTCCACACAGCGTTAACGCAAGGAGCCTAATGGTGTTAAGAAGCTATGGAGGTTAATTGTATACCGTAGCAGGTCGATTGCGTAATCACAAAACTTTCCTAGCTCTAGCGTGCTATTATTGGAGCCATTAAAGCAGATCTTCAAAGTGTGGATGGATAATAACGATGTTGAGATGTGCTTTGTCCGTGTCAGAAATGTTTGGTCCGCGCGCGCAAAAAAACATTTCCCTGTCAATTAGATTGCGTAAAGCGGTCACGCCTGTCACATTACGCGCTTGTTACGTGCAAAAACGGCAAGGACACTTTTGTTGCTGAGAAACAGCGAATCATGTCGTCTGCGTCTCGTGTTTATATACATTGTGTAAAGTCCTGATAAAGTGCGTGCGTTTCAGTTGCAGTTCATTTGTATGAAAGAAAATACTCATAAACATGAGTACAAAAATAAAGCATAGTAAAACATAAACTTAAAGATTCACGAAAGGATCGAAAATAAATTACAAGGTCCACATAAGTGTAGCACTTGAATAAGTGAGTTTTTAAGACGCTTTTAAAGTTGTCTATGGTAGGGGCATTCCAAATGTGGGTGGGGAGAATGTTCCAGAGTTTGGGGGCAGCAAATTGAAAAGAACGCTCACCGTACGTCTTGGTGGCTTTAGGAGAATAGCACTGTTAGATCTGAGTTAGCGAGATGGAATTTGTATGGTGATTAGGTTGGAAATAAAGTTTGGGAGAAAACCATGGATGGATGTTGTAAGTGAGGGTGAGAAGTTTTTACTTTATTCTTTCAGAAACAGGAAGTCAGTGAAGTTGTTGGAGAATAAATTCAATGTGGGAATTGTTATCTGTGACAGTAACTAATCTGGCGAAGGTGTTTTTTGAATGCGCTGAAGCTTAGAGATGTGATTCTGAGCAGGAAGACCAAATAAAAGGCTAATAAAGCATGGGTAAATGTCTCATTCGACTTTTGATCAAGATATTTACGAATTTGGCTTAATTTTTTTTTTTGACATGAGGCACATATATGTGAATTTATCATCCAGATCTTTGACATGCAGAATCGCTAATCTAGTAACGGAAGTCAGAGGTGTGACATTACAGAACCATGACAAAACATGCATCAATTCGGATCAAGTTTGTTCATTGCTACTGAGATTTAGTTTGTTGTTTACACGCCAAGTTTTTATTTCGTTTAAGCATGATTCAAGTTTTTCAATAGTCTGATCCTTTTTATTAATATTCATTGACACATAATCTTGTGTATTGTCTGCATAAATCATCACTAAATCATCATATGATAATGTTTTCAATATGGGAGTTGTAATATGTGAAAACAGGTGAGTCCTTGTGTAACTCAGTCCATATTCAAAATAGCGAGGTGAAGAATGCGAGATCGTTAATTTTAACAGTCTGCGAGTGGTTGATAACATAAGATTGTATCCAATTAAGAGTAATGCTTTCAAAACCATACTCTATATGTGATATATATATATATAAATATAAATATATATATATATAAATATATAAATATATATATATATATTTATATATATATATATATAAATAAATAAATATATATATATATATATATATGTATATATATATATATATATATATATGTGTGTGTATGCGTGTGTGTGTGTGTAATTGAAATCGTAGTGAATTGGAAAATCTAGAACAGTGAAAAAACTTCCAGCCTCCACCGGGATTGATTCGAACCCGGGCCTCCTGCTTTAAATGTGGACACCATAACCACTAGGCTATGGATGCTGATCGTCCAGAGGTTCGAAACAGGTAAGGAAGATCCACTGTAATTCCACTGTAGGCGTTTTTTTACCTGTATCGAACAATACTAGTTCGGTTTTGGTGACATATTTGCTTTTCTATGATAATATAGCACTACTTTGAAATAGAGAACGCAAAACAAAAGGCATAATTTAACTACCGACTTTTATAGGAGTTATAAGGAGGAAGAACAAATGCACTATCACCAGGATGCTTAAAGATTATCAATTCTCTTTTACAGAACAAACATAAATTTACCCCACAACTATTATTTTAAGCTTACCAAAATACTCGTTAAATCATATAACGTTAACGTTAAGTGAATTCATACGTAAGATGTCAGAATACTTTCAATTGACAGATTGAATGAAAATATCAACAGGTTTAAATTCATAATAGCTTGGATATAATCTCCGGACAGAAAATATTTAAATACATTGTAAGACACACACAAATAAACAGACACTATAGTATTCCGTTAACTAATATTCCACTGCAGACTTTAGAAAAGAAGTCGAGAAAATTGTAATCATTTAAAGTGCAGCTTCCAAGAATAAAACACAGTGACATAATTGTTACCTGGGCACGACACGTATCTCAACGCCTTTGTCTTTAAGTATTATCAAATGATAAATTTAAATTTCGCAAGGACAGGGTGTAATGTGTTTGGTTTTTTAATCAAACATTATGATACATACAGTAATCATATTGGAGTGTAGTACTTTAAAAAATATTCTCTTTAACATTCACGTTACGTTTTGTTTGTATTTTGATCACACAGCATATATATATAGTGTGCAAATGACTTTCACTATTGAGTGAATTTACTGAGAGATTGACCAATCATTATCGTAATTTGATTCTTACATTTGCTTCATTACAACAAAGGGTTTATGAAACGGAGACTGCTGCTTTAAGTGCTACCTTGAGGAATTTCACAAGTTACGGTACCGAAGTTGATTATTTTATCCATTCTATCATTTACGTTTCCGGGATATCCGGGGTTAAATTTTATCGGGTCCAAAGAATCGATCACAATCAAGTTGTCTGTCCAGGCAGCGCTGTGAACAGTCCACGCCCCATTTTCCTTTCGGACAAGCTGTACAAAGAAATGAAACAATGTCAAAGGTATCAATTCAAAATTAAAACAAAAAAATTATAAAGTATGAACAGTAGTATCAATAGAGCAAAAAAAACCGTGAGTAATGCAAGCTTGATGAATCCGATCCTTGATGAATCTGTGATATCAGGCAAAGAGACGCATCATTGATGAAATCACTAATGATTTGATGATATCACTAATCATTTGATGATATTACCAATTGATATGACGATACTATCAAATAATTACAAGTATATTCTAACTCTTAACAAACAAGTGATATTCTGGAATTATAAACAGTGTTAGTTCTTGATAGCGTATGTTTACATGACAAATTTCTAGTGTTATTTCTGTAGATATTAAAGGCGAACGTTTTGATTTATTAACTTTTGACATATTCGTTTTTTCCCCTTTTACACAAGAATCAGCTCACACTGATCATCGTCTCAGATATGTGTTATTATGCTCGAGGAATGTTGCAAAAGTCAAATCAAAAAGATGCAAATTAATTTATGTTCGAGACGCACACTGTTTGTCCACCAGTTTTCGTCCTACAAACAATGTGTTTACGTGTGGATAAGTTATACAGTGTGCAGTAGAGAAACATTGAGGGCAATCTTACGTCGGTCACAGTTATTTCCCCACCATCCTGAAGCGCACTTGCAGCCGTACAGGTCACCGAAACAGAAGAGGTATCCTCGGCACTTCGGATTACCACCTGGAAGATCGCCGCAACGTAAGGCAGAGGCGCCAACTACTGCAAGTACGAAATCTCGAGATTTCGGTATGTCAACCTCTGTTAAAGAGAGAAATTATGATATAATTAAGCCTTTAAAGTAATTATCTATTTTCAAACAGGGTAACGACTCATTACCAATTGTTGAAAGACGATGTTTGTTGATTTAAAGATGGATTGATGACAAAGTCATCCGTTTTGATCAAGTCGATATGATATAGTATACTTGGGAATATGGTCCAGGTTGAGACAAATTAAATTAACCTGTCAAGTTTAACCCAATAACGACATATCGAGGTACCATTGGTTCGTGAACCTCTGTTAAAATGAAGAATTGTTCTATAATTAACATTTTCAAGGGATGATAATCTAATATCGAGTTGGGTGACGACAAGCTCAAAGAAAGAACTCATTACCAAAGTCGTTAGTTGTTGATTTAAAGATGGATTTGATGAGGAAGTCACCCGTTTTGATCAAGTTGATATGATTTAGTACTTGGGAAAATGACAAACATTAATCTACCAAGTTTAGCCGAATTATCCATGAAAGGATTTGAATTAAGAATTCTTTGAGATTCAAGCTTTACAATCCATTTGTTTTGTTTTTCCTTTTTGTGGTATACATTTAAAAAGATCGCAAAGATGTTAAACACCCGACTCGGTTATTTAATTTCCACAACAACATTTGCCAATAGTAATAAGACACAATCGACGTGAGAGTCATTATCTTGTTTGCAATTAAAGAGAACTAACTTCCAAGCTACGCACCAAAAGAGCAATCTGGTCCGCTGAAAAATGGAGGACATGTACATGCGTCAAAGCCATCTCGAGGTACTCCTCCGTTTGCGCAAGGAAAGCTCACAGTTCGGCTAGCTCGACATAAATCTCCGACACGGTAGGTATCCATTGGGCAACCTGCGGTAGGCGGGAATGAAAGGTATATGATTGATTCATATATATATATATCTAATCTAATCTGACCTAATCTAATCTAATATATATATATATAATTATAGTAAATAAATAAAGAATAACACACCAGAAAAATTCCACTTCTCGACCGGTTTCGTCCTTTTGGGACTCATCAGGCGAAGGTAGGAATCGAACCCTCGAATCTTGTGTCACGAACCGAAGTCCGTTCCATTCGACCACTGTGGTTCTACTGGTGTGTGAATGCGTATAAATTAGCTTTGTATACTGTCATTGAGGGCGGATTACCCAAGTGTTATGATTGTACAGAGTGCACCCGTGGTACTTTGAATCTGACAATTTACACAGATTAACCACACTTTATAGGCAAGCCAAGCCGTAAATAAGAAACGAATGTGTAGCAAGTGGTGCAGTTATAGTGGTACAGTAATTTCACTGTAAAGACGCTTGACACCTGTATCGAACAATAATAGTTCTGTTTTTAGGTGACATATTTTGCCTTACTCTTACTTTTTATTGCTGGTTGTTCTATTCATCCCTAAGTTAAAAATATTCACTAAAAAATTTTGCTGGTTGTTCTAATCATTCCTAGTTTAAAAATCACTCATGCTTATCACTATTGTCGTCCTTGGATGTATATTAGCCCTTGTATTTAATTGATCTTGGACTTTTGCCTGACGATGGAGTGGTGACCACTCCGAAATATGGCAGTATGTCGTTGTTAAAAATATTCGCTTGATTATCTTTTATATTATATATATATATATATATAAATATATATATATATATATATATATATATATATATATATATATATATATATATATATATATATAATTGAATCTTTGTGAGTTGGAAATCCAGAACAGTGGAAAAACCACCGGGATTCGAACACGAGCTTCCTGCTTTATATGTTTCGATACTTCGAACAGACACTGTAAAATGGGAATAAACGACCATAGCAAATTACTACGCATATACTGGAATTTCCTTTAATATAGTATAAGGCAGAAATAACTTACTTGCAGCAATGACTTTGATTTGAACGAACCAGCCTCTTGCCCCTCGTTTGCCTCTGCGTATGGTGTACACACCAGCATCATCAGTAGATGTTAGCTGCAATCTGGGCCCTGTGTTCACGTTTCGTTGCTTGCCTTTACACCACTGAATACTTCGACATCCAGGAGACCATCGAACTCCGATGTAATTATCAGGAGAAGACGCCAGTCTAGTGCCTCCTGGCACTGCGGGCCACACAGTTCGGGTATAAACACCTCTGGTATCCAAAACACCTCGAACGAGTAATCGAAGAAAACATCAAATATTATTAAAGAAAAAACAACTACAACAGGGGTTTGGGGTGGCGGTTAGACTTTTGCTACGAGAATTGAGATTTTTTTGTATCAACGGAAGACGTAGTCAAAATATAATGACTTATAACTTATAACTTAACTTATGAAACTTATGGCTTATAACTTATAACTGAACTTATGAAAACTACATGTTAACACGTTAAACTGATTTGAACCACAATACAATAAATAATAACGATAATAAATAATAGGCGTAATCATAAAAGTAAATATCTTTTTAGTTTTCTTGTTCACAATTACTTTTGCCATTAAGAGTGGAATTGTTTTCATATTCTCAGGTGACCGTTAAGACTGTAGAAGAACTGGCAGCAGTGCTTTAGATAAAAAACAGGTATACATGAACTCGTAGCAAGAAACGAAGAAACAATATAAAACATAAAGCTTATACTCACTTGTTTTTGGTTTAATAAAACCATATCTAGTAATAACAGGACCATCTCCTGGGATGTACTGGGCAGTATAAGTGCCATAACGTGTTCCCCTATGTCTATTTGGCAATCCAACAGAGAGATAGTAACCAAATAAGTCATCTCCTGTCTTCACGGTTTGACTCACTAAGCCACCTTGTTTGGAAAATTCCACAACATCTGATTCAATGCCCGATGTGTGTATAGCGTAAAGATATGCTATATTTTCAGCTCGACCCAACACCGGACTATTAACTATAACAACTTCTCCCTTAGCAGGAGCATGACCATTAGCATTAACTGCGAATAGAAAAACAAATATTTATGTGTTTTGTTAAGGTCTATGAATCATATAAGTTTTGGCAAATTTGGTAAATATAATAACCATTTTACTAATATGGTTATAATGTGTTGTTTAGTTACAAACTTAAATTTAAAGTTGGTTATATATAATATATGGTTTGTTCAAACGAGCCTGACTGGTCCAAGATGCTGCTGATCAGCTGTGAAACATATTGTGTCTCGTCACGACTTTCAAGCTAACTTACTATAAAACTAACCTACGGTAGCATAGTGTTCAAATCAGTATATTTATGTACAAAGTATTCACAACATACACCAGTGGCGTAGGAAGGTACTTTTGAGTGGGGGTGGGGCTGAAGACTGATGGCCGGCCTGGGGGAGGGGTCTAAGGGAGAGGGGGTGTCCCCTCCCCTTTGGGATTTTTTTTTTTGCATTTCCAGGTGGCCTCGGATGCAATTTGGTGCAATATAGCACACTTCAACACCCACTCCATTTTGTATATAATTTTGCATTTTCACTTGGCCTTAGATGCAATTTGGTGCTCCCAATGAGATTTGTTTTTTCTCATTTGGAAATGAAAAAGGGGTTTTCTGACTTGCGAAGCGAGGGGGCGGAATGATACTTCCGCCCACCATATTTTTCACTGGGGGGGGGGTGGGCTGGCGCCCCCAGCCCCCCGGTTCCTACACCCTTGACGTACACTGTTAGCTGAGGAATACACTTCCGTTGTATGAAGTTTTGTCACGAAGACAATATCCATAAAATGTTACAAAGTAGTGAGAATTGCTCAAACTTGTATGCCTATACTATTTCCTCGTTATTGTCATCTTGGGTTAGAATATACTAATATTCAATATCATACCCAATCGTTAATGCGCTCTTTCGGATTTTACAATTCATTTATTCGTATACAAACTTGGTGCATTCGAATTCGGTGAACGACAATGTCTACTCCATATTCAGACGGACCTTTCAAGTAGTACAGGAGTACAAGTGACTATAATATAATTGAAAGTAACTTCATTCTTTCCATACCACAGTTACAAAATATAACAGAAGAAGAAGAAACACAATGATATCGGGACCAGTGGACACATAGGGTCCGTAACCTGCAAACAACACCAAGTTTTCAAGCACATTTTGAAAGAAAAACGCATATTTTGTTAATAAAATCATTCTTTCTATCTTTTGGTATTATCCAAAAGTATTTTTTCATGTCTTCTTCTCGTGAATTAAAAGTATAGTGCAACTGTTGGAAAACTACAAGTACAGTTCTGTTGGCAAACAATGAAATAGTAAATGTCGAAAGGGATCTTGGCTTTTACTTTAATGTTATGTTCTTATAGATTATCAAATTACTTCCAGAATAAGACACACTGTATAGATTCTTAAATAGATGATAAAGGTAAGGTCTTTCAATAAGTCCTTAGGATAAGACTTGCCGGCAAATTTGGAATGTAAAGCAATAATGAGGAAAGGTGACCTGACCTAAGAAGTAAGAGGTGGAAAGTTTACTGATAAAAATAACATTCAATTAACGATTCGTTCTGGCTGCCCGCAGTTTATGCCTGGCCCAAACGCCCCAAAGCCGACCTATAGACACTCACATTTATAATAACGTCAACGTTGGTTGAGCAAGCTTGAAACTAACAAAGCTAAATTATATATATCATTAAATAGAACAAATTAAAGATCATGTTGAGAACAACAAAATTATCGTCATTTGTATTTAAGAAGGAAAAATATTGACGGTATTAGAAGCATGCAAAGATGAATTAAAATATTATTTTGTTTAAATAAAAATAATTGTTCATTTTGGTTAAAAAGATAATGATAAAACGTAAAGAAATACATAAAATATGTAATTAACATCCAGTCAATATTTGAAACTAAGTTGTAAAATATTTCAGTGTATTCCTGACTCACCAGAATAGCCCAGAAAACTGACAACAACGATTAAACACTGTAAAGTGCGTAGTACTTCCATGTTTATCTTTAAGTGTTTACCACACAACTGGGAACTCTGCAGTGGAAATGGCTCTTAAAATGATTTTTGGATATTTGATCATACGATGGTGGCACGCAAACAAGTCAATCAGTAATATAGAACAATTTATTCATTTAGAATAGTTTGATATGAACAATGGGCTCTTCGTTTCTGATCTGGGCGCTTCAACGCCTTTGATTGGAAATCCATTATATCGAGCTGACCTTATCATTTTAGAAATACTTACGAGGACAAAATTAATAACGTCCATATAAACAAGCGAGTAACTTAACTTATTAAAAAACTTGTTATCACTTTAAACTGATTTGTGCCACGAAAACAATAATAATAACAATGAGAAATAAGATAACTGTTTAGTTTTCTTGTGCAAAATTACTTTAGCCATTAAAAAGTGGAATTGTTTTCGTATTCTCAGGTGACCGTAAAGACTGTAGAAGAACTGGCAGTAATGATTAAGCTGAAAAAAATAGGTAGAAAAATTGGTAACGGTGCTTGGTGACTTTAGATAGAAACAGGGTAGATGAACTCGTGACAAGAAACGAACCAAAAAAAAAAAAAAAATGAGTAAAATAAAGCTAACTCACTTGTTTTTGGTGTAATGAACCAAATCTAGTAATAACCAGGCCTTTTGATGGGATGTACTTGGCAGTATATGTGCCATAACGTGTTCCCATGTAGCTATTTGCTACTTCTCCTGTATGCTACTTTAACGTTGAGAACACCTTTTCGACTGTGTAGCGATCATATATCAACGAATTCATTGCAACTCACATCAACATGGTCAAGAACAAAACCTATATGCAATGTTAAGGTCATCAATAATGCCCCAAAATATATCCTAGTTAGTAATAAACTGGTCGCTCATGTTACTACCACTTCAAGAAGATTCCTGCTATCACCCACATGCTACTTTATTTCCCAGTGAAACATTGTAATTATCATATTTCAACTCCTCAATATCCAGAATGCAATATGCATTGAGGTTTCGATGCACTAGACTTCTTCTTGTTAGTAGGCCTATAACCAGAACTAGCTGTTACAATAGCACTATGGCATGATAAACACAGGTCAGTCTAATGTACGTGGCTATACTCACCTCTACCAAAGATAATAGGGGTATTGTACCGTCCAATGGGATTGACCGGTGGCAAGAACTACTGTTGCAAAGTGCGTGGCAATGTTTAGCATAATATTTCAACGTTACGACAAGGTCACAAGTTCTTTCTGGGCCACCTATTCTTTCTATCTGGTGGGACCCATGCAGAAGAAAACCTGTCTTGCATTGGCAGCTTCTTTACTCTGTGGAAAGTACCTTTTCGTTTGATATTGGTTTTGTGTGGTACCAACTATGATTGATCATAGCCCATTTGGGGGCCCTCTTTTAGTGTGTCTGTCGGCCCTTTTGCAGCAGAAAATTTGTCTGGCATGATGATTTCCATAGTCTGTAAGATTAACCCGAGCATTCCAAACCCCTTTTGATTTGTGCTTTGCATATTTAATCTGGGTCAATGCTACGATAATGGGCATTTGGGCCATATTTGGAGGCGTCTGGCGGGCCCTTGGCAGCAGAAAACTTGTCTGACATGGGATATTCAGTACTTTGTGGCATTCATGCATTAAGTTGACATTGGTTTCAAGTGGTGCCTCGTTCGTTTGATCGAATGCATTTTTACTGGCCCTTTTGGGACGTCTGGCGGGCCCTTTGCAGCAGAAAATTTGTCTGGCGTGGGCCATTCAGTACTATGTGGCATTCATGCATTAAGTTGACATTGGTTTCAAGTGGTACCTCGTTCGTTTGATCAAATGCATTTTTGGACCCCCTTTGACCGGCCGCAGGGGCCACATGCAGCAGAGGGACCCCGGCAGACATCCACTTTTGGATATACTGGGTTTTTCCCCAAATGTTCCAATAATCAGATATTGGTACCTCGTTAGTTTGATCAAAGTGCACTGGGCTACCGGGCTAAAACCCTTTTACATGAGAAGTCTGCACAGCGACTCCACTGCTACTCCATCTATAACATTTGCCAAATGACCCTTCCATAAAGATTCATGCCTCTACCTACATGAGTTGCTGGAAATCCTGATTATGGCTCTCCAACTTGGAAATCATGTGCCTGAAAATGAAGCAACCCACGTTTACCAACCGTTACCTTGGATTCCATGGAAACTTTGCTCGATCTTGACATCCAGAGAAGATAGTTTCCAGGAATGTTTTGGGCTATCAGCTATTCAGAATAATACATCTCTTTAATGGTAGTCCTTATGAAGGTCAGCCATCACAAACAGACTGAATAGTTCTCTCCATCATTAACAAAGAAAGGTAAAATAGATTGTACGACTTATTATTTTTCTTTTTTGTTAATAGGCAACGGTCTGTGTCACACTGCAACGCCCATTTTGAATTTCCATTACGAACAGACTTTGTAGATAACAACTGGTTCTATTCAAAACAAGTCAGTAGCTTTTGCATTCATAAAAATATCTGCAATTTGTTGAAACTATATAGAAGCTGATGCTTTCATCAATAGTAATAAATAACGACAAGGTCAAACACGGTCTCAATACCTAAAGCAATAGAGGCCGGAGGGGCGACTTTTTTCCCCCGTAACTTGTTTGCAATTGTGTGTAAATAGTGGCTCATGATTGGTCGAAAAAGTTACGTCATCACCATAGAAATTACTTTCACTTCGAGGTTACCAAAATGTCGGCATCCATTCGTTGCAACGAAGATGTGTCCGTACAAAATTACCCGAAGCTGTTCGTATCTGTGGAACTGGTTTAGACATACTAGCACACTAGTAGGTAATGATATGATCTTTACTCGATGATTGATCGAAATTTCTGTGAAGGCATTAATCGATAACATCGCACAGTGAATATATCGTACAGGGTGCATCACATGTGTGCTGTAGGTTGTAGGCGTATTGATATCGTATTGACATCGTATTGAAATCGTATTGATATCGTATAGATATCGTATTTATATCGTATTGATATAGCATTGATATCGTATTGATATCGTATTGCTATCGTATTGATATCGTAAAGATGTCGTATTGCCATCGTATAGATATCGTATTGATATCGTATTGATATCGTATAGATATCGTATTGATATCGTATTGATATCGTATTGATATCGTATTGATATCGTATTGATATCGTATTGATATCGTAAAGATATCGTATTGATATCGTATTGATATCTTATAGATATCGTATTGCCATCGTATAGATGTCGTATTGATATCTTATCGATATCGTATTGCCATCGTATTGATATCGTATATATATCGTATTGATATCGTATTGATATCGTATTGATATCGTATTGATATCGTATAGATGTCGTATTGATATCGTATTGATATCGTATTGATATCGTATAGATATATTTTGAGGTAGTGATTTGGTTTTGAACTCCAATTCTATTGAGCGCTTGATGCTATTGGCAATATGTTTTTTTTTTCTTAGTTTTCTTTTCAAAGAAGCGATCTCTTGCTTACTTTCAGACTAGAATGTGGGTAGCCTTTGTAAGGACAACATGATTGCCACATGATTGCCACAAACTTTTTTAGACAGCTTTTCACTCTGAGTGCGGGATAGCATCTAAGGCTATTGGTTTCTTTACCACAGTTATTGTTCGAAATGTACAACACATTATAATTTGAATCCGCACTGCAATACTTCGTGCAGATCAGCCGATTCACACTGAGATTTCTGTTACTTCTGTCAATCTTAAAAACTTTGTTCCACAGTTAAAACCGGATTGTCCTGATAAATATGATAATCTGTATATGTGCTATTAGGATTACAGTAAGAAATGAGGATATGTGTAACCCCAACAACTGGATATGTTGGAATTAAACATATCCTCAGTTCTGTAATACTGTAATCCTAATATACTATCGATTTCCAGTTTTTAACTTTGGTACCAAACTTTAATGAGTTCCAGTACGTATATAGTAACTGTGTTCTCTGTGTGTATCGGGTGTGCAGAAACAACAATACACTGGCAATATAAAGTGCCGCTGTGGGTTGTCCGTTATGCAAGTACACTGTCTGCATGTGTCATCGATAGAACAGGAAAGTGTTAGCGAGTTCCATTAAACAAGTAGTGAAGTGCCGTGCCATGTAGTAAAGTAAAATGGAGACCTGTCATGTCAGTAGCCTATCTTGATCAAAAGTCGAATGAGACATTTATCCATGCTTATAGTAGCCTTTTATTTGGTCTTCATGCACAGAACCAAATCTCTAAGCTTCAGCGCATTAAAAAAACACCTTCGCCAGATTAGTTACCGTCACAGATAACAATTCCCAAATTGAATCTATTCTCCAACAACTTCACTGACTTCCTGTTTCTGAAAGAATAAAGTACAAACTTCTCATCCTCACTTACAACATCCATCCATGGGTTCTGCCAAACCTAATCACCTTACAAATTCCAACTCGCTGACTCGGATCTAATAGTGCTATTCTCCTAAAGCCACCAAGACGTACGGTGAGTTTTTTTCAATTTGCTGCCCCAAAACTTTGGAACACTCTCCCCACCAACATTTGGAATGCCACTATACCATTAGACAATATTAAAAGCGTCTTAAAAACTCACTTTTTCACGGGCTATACTTATTTGGACCTTGTAATTTTTTGATCCTTTTGGGAATCTTTAAGTTCTTCTATGCATTTATTTTTTGTACTCATATTTATGAGTATTTTCTTTCATACAAAATAACTGCAACTGAAACGCACGCACTTTATCAGGACTGTAGAAGTAGTAAAGTTAGTTGAGTCTCGTCTATCCGACATGCTCAGTTATTAACCTCCGCCACGTATCGCGATCTTGCGCAAAGTTGATTGCTTCCTCGAAATTGTTAATGTTAACGTCTTTAAATTGCGACTTTATTTTTCCAAGCAAGGTAGTCACGGGCCTTCCTATTGGTTAAGCAGTATGTCTCAATGCTTCTCTTAAAGCAACCTTTGCTGGAGCGTCATCCTGGAGTCTTGCTACATGACCGAAAAAAATCTAAATCTTCTATGTGCGACTATGGATGACCAAGTAAATCGATCTCAGGCTCTACAATTAGTCTGCGTAGCTTCTTACCACCATTAGGCTCCTTGCGTTAACACTGTGTGGAAATATGGTCATGACTACAGTATAGTAAATCATACAGCGTTCTCACAAAGACCCTCATACAAGAAACAAATATGTGGCAGGCGTTGCAGACTAATCGGTAAAAGAGGTCATTTTACGACCAATTCAGGTCGATTACGTAATCTCAAGAAACTTTTCCATGATAGTGTGCTATAGTCGGGGTCTATACAGCAGACCATTATTGAAAGCAGTCCTCGATGTAACCGTACAGGTGTATGTTATAGTGACGTTTTTTGATCTACGGAACTCTTAACCCTCTGAGCTGACAAATGGTGAAATAATATGTTAGTATGACGTGGGAGCAAGTCACATGACCCTCCCTAGTTGGTAACTTTTTCTACTGTGGAGCGAGACTTCCAGATCGTATACAATTCGATGGTTTACACGTAATTGAATACCTTACGTGCTGTCTTATCTTGATCCGTCAAGTCCTGATTCTTATTGACACGCACATGCTTGTGGGTTTAATTCCCGATCGGGAATAGATTTGATAAAAGTCCCGAGTCTAGAAATAATACGGATGCAAATGCTCCAATAGTCATATATATGAAGTAAATTAGAACATATCATTCCTGGTCAAATGCTATTTCACGCGCTTGGTAGTAATTAGTGGACGCTGTGGTGAAGCCATGTCTTTTACTTTGGGGTTATTGTTTCACATTAGTTGTTCATCATGAACTCGTATACTGTACCCAGTGTCTAACTATATGGATCTATACTAGCTATACATAAAAACTCATACACTGCATTACAAGGCAGTACATTCTCTTACCTCATATAATATATCACAGGTTTAGTATAGTTAGTGAATGCTGTGGTGTAGCCATGTTTTTTCTATGTGTTGCGCGATAAGGAACAACGACTCATGTCTTCTGCTTCTCGTGTTTTATATACTTGTTGTACAGTTCTGATAAAGTACGTGCGTGCTTAGGAATGTAGTAGCTACTGAGATCATGACATTTATATATATATATATATATATATATATATATATATATATATATATAGGCTGATGGTGTTAACTGGCCGTTGGCCGGCATGGAGCAAACGTTACAAAGTGACACTCGGACAAAATGTAACATCGTAACATTACACTGAAAAAGAAAACGCATAACAAAGGATTAATTTTTCTACCGACTTTTAGGAGTTATAAGGAGGAAGAACAAATGCACTACCACCAGGATGCTTAAAGATGATCAATTCTCTTTTACAGACCAAACATAAATTTACCCCACAACTATTGTTTTAAGCTCAGTATCAAAATACTCGTTAAATCATATAACGTTACTGTTAAGTGAATTCATAAGTAAGATGTCAGAATAGGCCTACTTTAAATTGACAGATTTAATGAAAAAAAAATCAACAGGTTTAAATTGATAGTAGCTTGGATATAATCTCCAGACAGGAAATATTGAAATACATTGTAAGACACACACAAATAATCAGACATACATACTGTGTTCCGTTAATTAATGTTACACTGCAGACTTTAGAAAAGAAGAAAAGGAAATTATAACAATTCAAAGTGTCCAAGGACAGAATTCTAGTTGATCGGGAACAATTTTAGACAGACTTGTCCAAAATAGGGAGCCGTGAGCCCAGAGGCTTACATCCCCGTCGAGGGTATTGAAATATAGATGTGACACCGAAAATGTAGAATAAGGATTGTTCGTTCTCAGTTTAATAGTATTCTAAAGGAAAAACGCAGCTTGCAAGAATAGGACGCAGAGACATAATTATTTCCAGGGCATGACGTATGTCTCAACGCCTTTGTCTTTAGGTATCATCAAATATCATCAAATTTAAAGTAAGAAACGACAGCGTGTAATGTCTTCTTTCATTATATGATTCGTACAATAATCACATTAGAGTGTAGTACTTTAAAAAAAAAAAACTGTTTAAAATTTCACGTTACTACAATAATCAAAAACTGTTTGTTAAGAATTTTGTTCGTATATTGATACATAATATATGTTGCAAATGGTTTTTTCTAATTTAATAAGAGGTTGACCAATCATTATCATTATTGATTCTTAAATTTGCCAAATTGCAACAAAAGGTTTATGAAATGGAGACTGTTGATCTAAGTCCTACCTAAGGCAATTTACGGTACCGATTGTTGATTTATCCATTCTATCATTTACGGCGGCATATATATCGGACCCTTTTCATTTCCATCGGGTCCAAAGAATCGATCACAATCACGTTGACTGTCCGGGCAGCGCTGTAAACAATCCACGCCCCATTTTCCTTTCGGACAAGCTGAGCAAAGGAATAAAACAAAATAAACGACATCAATTTAAGTGATCCATTAACATTTAAAACGAAAAAAATATAAAGTAAGAACAATGGAACGAATAGAGAAAAAAATATCGTGAGTAATGCAAGCTTGATGAATCTATATGCATCTATGATATCAGGCAAAGAGACGCATCATTGATGATATCACTAATGATTTGATGATATCTCTAATGACTTGATGATATCACCAATTGATATGACGATTCTATCAAATTATTACAAGTAAATTCTAACTCTTAACAAACAAGTGATATTCTGGAATAATAAACAGTGTTAGTATACATATAATGAATGGTTATGAGTGCAATAGTGCAAATATTTCATGAGTTGAAAGATGTAATTTGCTCCATTCAACGAGGCGCTACCGGGTTGAATGGAACAAACTACATATTTCAACGAATGAAATATTTGCACTTATGCACGAATGGAAACCATTCATTATTTGTTTTATACAACACCTTCAAATTTGGATATAATTGGATGTAAAATGCACTCATGCAACAGATTGTTTTGAACAAACATGTTTCTCTGCTCTCTTACCATTGAAAAAAAGTGCTATCAAAAAAGTATAACCCATGGTTCTATATCATAGAGTGCAATAGAGCGGATTTTGCATGCAATCGACGAGCAATTGACCAATCAATATTTCTAGTGTTATTTCTGTAGATATTAAAGGCGAACGTTTCGATGTATAAACTTTTGACATATTCGTTTTTTTTCCCTTTTACACAAGAATCAGCTCACACTGACCATCTTCTCAAGTATCTGTTAATACTCTCGAGGAATGTTGAAAAGTCAAATCAAAAAGATGCTTATTAATATACGTTCGAGACGCACACTGTTTGTCCACCAGTTTCCTTCCTATATACAAACAGTGCAGTGTTAACGTGTGGATAAGTAAGTAGTACAGTGTGCAGTAGAGAAACATTAAGGACAATCTTACGTCGGTCACAGTTATTGCCCCACCATCCTGAAGCGCACTTGCAGCCGTACAGGTCACCCATACAGAAGAGGTATCCTCGACACTTCGGATTACCACCTGGAAGTTCGCCGCAACGTAAGGTAAAAGAGTCTACTGCAAGTACGAAATCTCGAGATTTCGGTAAATTAACCTCTGTTAAAGAAAGAAATTATGATATAATTAAGTCTTGAAATATATCATCTACTATCGAACAGGGTAACGACAAGCTCAAAGAAAAAAAGAACTCATTACCAAACGTTGATTGTTGATTTAAAGATGGATTAATGAGGAAGTCATCCGTATCAGTGATCAAGTTGATATGCTTTACTACTTGCGAATATGATATATGTATGTATATGTATGTATGTATATAAGATCCTCCAGCAAGCAGGAACTCGCGAAGAAGCCTCATTGGCTTATCAAAGCCGCAAGCTGACCGAAGTCAGTCTCTTACATTCATATTTAACGTCCATGATTATGAATTGTTAATTGTCAACAACTCTGTAACTGGACGACATACATTAATCTGGGAGTGACTCGAACCGGTAGATAGGTTGAGACAAACATTGACCCACCAACTTTAGCCCACTTATCCATGAAAGGATTTAAATTAAGAAAGCTTTGAGCTTCAAGCTTAACATCTTTTTGTTCTTTTCCTTTTGTGGTAAACGTTTAAAAAGATCGCAAAGGGAAGTTAACGACCGAATGTTATTTAATTTCCACACAACATTTACCAATAGTAAAAAGACACAATCGACATGAGAGTTATTATCTTGTTTGCAATTTATGAAAGAGAACTAATCTCCACGCTACTTACCTTCTGAACAATCCGATCCGCTGAAAAATGGAGGACATTTACATCCGTTTTGGCCATCTAGAACTACTCCCCCGTTTGCGCACCGAAAGTTGCTAATTCGGCTAGTACATGAATCTCCCATGCGATAGCTATCCATTGGGCAACCTGCGGTAGGCGGGAGAGACAGGTATGTTTATATATAAATGATATATAGATATATATGTATAGGCTATATATATATAGGCTATTTGTAGTCTATATCGGCTATATCTATATATATATATATATAGCATTTATATATATAGGGTATATATATATATAAAATGAAAATCGTAATGAGTCGGAAAATCAAGAACAGTGAAAAAACTTTCAGCCTCCACCGGGATTCGAACCATGGGCCTTCCGCTCTGTACGCTGACACCCTAACCACTAGGCTATGGACGCTGATTGTATGTTCAGAGGTTCGAAACTGGTAAGGAAGGTCGTAATTCCACTGTAGGCGCTTGTCACCTGTATCGAACAATACTAGTTCTGTTTTTGGTGACATATTTTGCCTTACTCTAGAGATCAAACATGATGCAAACCAACTCGAAATCATTTGTGATTCCTAAAGCCGGATCTCGAAAGAGATACTTTGAACAGACTTCATGTTAATGCAATGAAGTAAACGACAAAGGCAAATGAATATACAGGGTATATATATATATATATATATATATATATATATATATATATATATATATATATATATATATATATATATAAACCCTGTGTATCGAGCACTTTTTAAGACCAGAAGTGACACATCGTGTTATATATATATATATATATATATATATATATATATATATAGATATAGATATATATAGATATATTTAGCATTTATATATAGCCTTTATTTATATAGCCTTTTTATATATAAATAGCCTTTATAAATATATGAAATTGTAATGAGTTGGAAAATCCAAAATAGTAAACAACCATCGGGATTCGAATTCAGGACACCTGTATCGAACAAAGCTAATTTTATGTTGGTGACATATTCTGTCTCACTAAAGACATCAATCAGGATGCTAACCAATTCATTTGTGAATCCTATAAGACCGGATCTCGAAAAGATATTCTTTGAACAGACTCTGTTAAGTTGAAATAAACTACCAAGGCAATGAATATATATGTATTGGAAATATGTGTTGGAATTTCACAATATAATTAGGCAGAAATTACTTACTTGCAGCAATGACTTTGATTTGAACGAGCCAGCCTCTTGCGCCTCGTTTGCCTCTGCGTATGGTGTACACACCAGCATCATCAGTAGATGTTAGCTGCAATCTGGGCCCTGTGTTCACGTTTCGTTTCTTGCCTTTACACCACTGAATACTTCGACATCCAGGAGACCATCGAACTCCGATGTAATTATCAGGAGAAGACGCCAGTCCAGTGCCTCCTGACACTGCAGGCCACACAGTTCGGGTATAAACACCTCTGGTATCCAAAACACCTCGAACGAGTAATCGAAGAAAACATCAAATATTATTAAAAGAAAAATCAACTTCAAAATGATGGAATAAGTGGCATAAATCTTGTGTTGACAATTATACAATTTTCATGTAATTGTTCTCATAAATTAATAACATTAATGCAGAACACATTATTTAGGTCTAACCAAACCCGGGTTTTTATATATATTCTGTCTATCTACTGGATAGTAAAGGAATGTGTAGAAAAATCCCTTGACCTGACAATATCGTTAACGTTCACCTCGACAACTTTTCCTTCTTGAGGATTGCAGCTTAGGTAATAAAAATGCAAAAGGTGGTTGAGATTTTAGTATAGAATTCGACCAATTTGCTCATGAAAGTAGTGTGCTTCTTTGTTCGGAGTGGCTAATACGTGCTTGACATGTGTAATTGTTTGGACTTTTAAGAGACAATTCATTTCGGAAACCTAAAATTGGCTCAATTTATATATTTTACACAAAGCAACAGTCGTATATATTATAATGTGCATAGTGCTGATAAAAAGGCCACAATTACGTTCATAAATCCATGTATTTGTTTAGATGTTGTCCCTGGCAGCCTTCGTTATTCTGTGTTTTGCTATAGAACTACGGGATGATTCATACTTCGCATGAGCAATGACGTACTGTAGTAGCTTTACGTTACATTAATCAGAAATATAAATAACCCAAAAGAGGATATGTAACAACTATTCTTGTTGATTACGTCATCAAATTTATTTAAAGCTTCAACTATGGAGCTATGAACGATAGCTCCATGATTCAACAAAGCTTTCTTTAGACTTATCACTGATCGATAATTTACCAGAAATATTTGCAAGCATGGGATGAAGTTTCTCGCCGCATGGTTCTACTGTAAGTAGATATTTTGGCTGCCATATGACGTTGCTGAGCTATTCAGCTGAAATCTGAGTGACAAACAATATTTAACGTTCTACTTTTTTTAGTGTTATCCTTTTCTCCGATATTTTCTTTGGTATTGTGGTATGTGTTTTTGGGAGATAGTTGGTGTGGAGGTTAAGATTTGCTACTCGATTTTCTGTATCAGTGGTACCCTTAGTCCAAAAATGAACTATGCTTAACTTATGACACCATTAAAAAATTTGTCAACACGCTACACTGATTTTAACCACATAACAATAAATAATAAAGGCGTAATAATAAAAGTGAATATCTTCATAGTTTTTTGTTTTGTTTGCAGTTACATTGCCAGTAGTCAGCGGAATTGTTTTCACTGCACTGATATTCTCAGGTGACCGTGAAGACTGTAGAAGAACTGGCAGCAGTGATTTAGATTTAAAAAATAGGTACAAAAATGGTAACAGTGCTTGGTGACTTTAAATAAAAACAGGTAGATGAAGTCGTTTAAAGAAACGCGCAAACGGTAAATAATGTTTTAAATAGAACTTACTTGTTTTTGGTTTAATAAAACCATATCTAGTAACAACAGGGCCATCTTCTGGGATGAACTGTGCAGTATAAGTGCCATAACGTGTTCCCCTATATCTATTTGGCAATCCAACCGAGAGATAGCAACCAAATAAGTCATCTCCGACGAAAATCTCTCCCGTCTTCACGGTCTGACTCACTAAGCCACCTTCTTTGGAAAATTCTACAACTTCTGTATCAATGCCCGTTGTATTTATAGCATAAAGATAAGCTATATTTTCAGCTCGACTCAACACCGGACTATTAACTATTACAACATCTTCCCGATCAGGATAATTGCCAGGTATAGCATTAACTGCGAATAGAAAAACATACATTTAATTTGTTTTGCTAAGGTCTATGAATCATATACGTTTTAGCAAATTTGGGTTGGTGGGGAGGACACATGGTAAGCAAATGGTAAATATTATAACCATTCTACCAATATGGAAATAATGTGTTGCTTTAGTTACAAACTTAAATCTAAAGTTGGTTATAATATATGGTTTGTTCAAACGAGCCAAGCTGGTCCAAGATACTGCTGATCAGTTGTGAAACACATTCTGTCTCGTCACGACTTTCAAGCTAACTTACTATAATACTAACCTAGTATATTGTTCAAATCAATATATTTATGTACAACTTATGAACAACACTGTTAGTTTGCGAATAAGCTATGATTTCGTCGGTTCCGTTCTATGAAGTTTTGTCATGAAGACAATATCCATAAAATGTTACAAAGTAGTGAGAATTGCTCAAACTTGTATGCCTATACTATTTCCTCGTTATTGTCATCTTGGGTTAGAATATACTAATATTCAATATCATACCCAATCGTTAATGCGCTGTTTCGGTTTTTACAATTCATTTATTCGTATATAGACTTGGTGCATTCGAACTCGGTGAACGACAATGTCTACTCCATATACAGACGGACCTTAGAAGTAGTACAGGAGTACAAGTGACTATAATATAATTGAAAGTAACTTCATTCTGTCCATACCACCATTACAAAATGTAACAGAAGAAGAAAGAAACACAATGATATCGTGACCAGTGGACACATAGGGTCCGTAACCTGCGATCTACACTAATTTTCAGACACATTTTGAATGACAGATGCTTATTTTGTTAATGAAACTTTTCTTTTTATCTTCTGGTAATAATCAAAACTGTTTTTTGCCTTCTTCTCATGAATTAAAAGTATAGCTCAATTGCTTGGTAAACTACAAGTACACTTCTGCTGGCAAACAATGAAATAGTAAATGTCGAAAGGGATCTTGGCTTTTTCTTCAATTTTATGTTCTTATAGACTATCAAATTACTCCCAGAATAAGACACATTGTATAGATTCTTAAATACATCATGATAAAGGTAAGGTCTCACAATAAGTCCTTAGGGTAGGACTTGCCGGCAAATGTGGAATGTAAAGCAATAATGAGGAAAGGTAACCTAACCTAAGAGGTGAAAAGTTTACTGATAAAAATAACATTCAATAAACGTTGTTCTGGTTGCCAGACGTTTATGCCTGGCCCAAACGCCCCAAAGCCGACCTTTAGACACTCACATTTATAATAACGTCAACGTCGGTTGAGCAAGCTTGAAGCTATAACAAAGCTCAATTATATATTTCATTAAATAGTACAAATAAAAGATTATGTTGAGAACAACAAAATTATCGTCATTTATTTTCAAGAAGGAAAAATATTGACGGTATTACAAGCATGCAAAAATGAATTAAAAGAGTTTTTTTATTTAAATAATAATTGTTCATTTTGGTTAAAAGGTAATGATAAAACGTGAAGAAACAAACAAAATATGTAACCAACATCCAGTCAATATTTGAAACTAAGTTGTAAAATATTTCTGTGTCTTCCTGACTTACCAGAATAGCCCAGAAAACTGACTACAGCGATTAAACACTGTAAAGTGCGTATTAATTCCATGGTTATCTTTCAAAAGTTTACCACACAACTGGGGACGCTGCAATGAAAATGGCTCTTTAAATGAATTTTTGGATATTTGATCAAACGACGGTGGCACGCAAGCAATTCAATCAGTAATAATAGTGCCATTTATTCATTTAGATGTAGTTTGATATGAACAAATGGGCTCTTCTTATCTGATCTGGGCAACACTTCAACGCCGTTGATTAGAAATACAAGATATCGATCTGACCTTATAATTATATAAATACTTACAAGGAAAAAAATAATAACGTCGAGATAAACAAGCGAGGCCTCAAACTGGCCTCAAGTTGAGCTTACGTTCGAGTAAAGTGTAAAAATGAAATAATTTCCTGGATATAGAAGCGTGGGCTGGTTTGCGACTGCACCCTATGGAAAGGACCTCCAGCAAACACGCTGAAATGGCGCGCACTTTCCTGCCCCCGAGAGCCACTGTTGCTAGAATTGTGTACACTTGGGTGTGACAAGTTATCAGTGACAAGCCAGGGTTAAATGTTGTAAAAGTCGAGTGAGAAGGCCGTGCCTTGATACAAGACTGCAAAACCTTGAAACTTGAAAAGTTAACGTTCACAGTTACAACGAGTCAATATTTCCCTGCATAAATATATAAATTAGTATCTTTTCTACTAAAGAATTACACTTATTTAGCTTCATACTTTCATTGTGTTAATATTTCTACGTTTCACATTCCGCTGCCAAGTATTGCTGACGAAGGTCACAGTTGGACCGAACATTCCAATAAAATTTTGTATACAACAATATTTCCTTATTTGTCAACTATGAGTCATATCTTATTTCTCTGATATTTTTAAATAATAATAATATCTTTGTAGTATACGTGGATTTTCTTAGTGTATATATATATATATATATATATATATATATATATATATATATATATATATATATATAATATAATCTCTACTGTCATGTATTTTGAAAACCTGAATCAGGTCACCACGTAACCTCCTAAGCTCCAGTACGGTGAGATTCAACAGTTGCATTTTGTTGGTAGGAATATTTACCGTTCTACAGATATACACTATATAAAAGACCTGCTTTATATATCACACTTATTGTAACAGATTATATACTTTTGTATTTGTATATATTTACAATACGAAACACTATAATTGCCAGTCAACAACTTTCTTTAGCCTTGTTGTTTGGTTTTATTATTTTTTTCAACTGTTTAATTTGACCTTGGCATTGCAATGGCGATGATTATAAGTCATACGTCCCCCCCCCCCCCCCTCAAGGAAAACAAAGAATTGAGTGGGTTTGTTGCTGACACTGACGTTTTTGTAACTGAAGGTATTATATGGTTAACTGTACAATTTATGGTTTTTGACCCTTTTTAATTGCATTTCGCCACGAAACCAACTGACCTGAACAGATATTCTTTTGATAAATATCACCAATCCCTTTTTTCTTTCGAAAGTCACTTGTCCTTTTAATTACAACAAAGTGTTTCATTAAAATATAGTAGTTGAACGGAACAGATCTTCGGTTAAACTTATTACCTTATCGGGTATGATGAGATATTATAGAAAAGGTTGTCCAACCTTTTGCAGAGGAGGGCCACATGGAATGATTATGATGAAGAAGGGGCCGCCTGAACCCTACGCTTGTTTTTTTTTTTTTGCCCGAAGCCCAAGGCAACAAAATGTGAGCACTGCGCGTGGAGCCCACTGATTTATTTTCCTTCCTGATAAAACAGATGAATAAAGTCCAGCCGCCCCCCCCCCCCCCTTCCTCTGAGAGTGTCACACAAACTGACCTGTATGCAGTTTTTTTGACCCAGAAGGTTCGAATGATTTAATATATATAGCTTCAAATTGTTATCAATAAATCTGCTCACTAAAATTTCGCACCGTAGAAGCTTCTCTGGCGGGCCGCACGCAACCCTGCGGCGGGCCGGACTGTGGCCCGCGGGCCGTAGGTTGGACAACCGTGTTATAGAAGGTTGATCACAGGAGCATATTATGGCTCACTTATCAAAGCAATGGTTGTCATGGTGAATTGTAACGTTAGTAACTGAGTACCAAGACTCGAAGGGGTCAACATATTGTAGGGTGACCAGGAATCCATAACCGGGAGAGATGTTAAAATGGTTAGTTGATTCGAATCAACAAAACGACAGAGAGGAGAAGGAGAAGGAGAAGGAGAAGGAGAAGGAGAAGGAGAAGGAGAAGGAGAAGGAGAAGGAGAAGGAGAAGGAGAAGGAGAAGGAGAAGGAGAAGGAGAAGGAGAAGGAGAAGGAGAAGGAGAAGGAGAAGGAGAAGGAGAAGGAGAAGGAGAAGGAGAAGGAGAAGGAGAAGGAGAAGGAGAAGGAGAAGGAGAAGGAGAAGGAGAAGGAGAAGGAGAAGGAGAAGGAGAAGGAGAAGGAGAAGGAGAAGGAGAAGGAGAAGGAGAAGGAGAAGGAGAAGGAGAAGGAGAAGGAGAAGGAGAGGGAGAGGGAGAGGGAGAGGGAGAGGGAGAAGGAGAAGGAGAAGGAGAAGGAGAAGGAGAAGGAGAAGGAGAAGGAGAAGGAGAAGGAGAAGGAGGAGAAGGAGAAGGAGAAGGCCGAGAAGGCCGAGAAGGCCGAGAAGGCCGAGAAGGCCGAGAAGGAGAAGGTGAAGGAGAATGCCGAGAAGGAGATGGCCGAGAAGGAGAAGGACAAGGAGAAGGAGAAGGCCGAGAAGGAGAAGGACAAGGAGAAGGAGAAGGAGAAAGAGAAGGAAAAGGAGAAGGAGAAGGAGGAGAAGGAGAAGGAGAAAGAGAAGGAGAAGGAGAAGGCCGAGAAGGAGAAGGCCGAGAAGAAGAAGGAGAAGGCCGAGAAGGAGAATGACGGAAAGAGAAGGAAAAGGAGAAGGAGAAGAAGAAGGAGAAGGAGAAGGCCGGAAGGAGAAGGCCGAGAAGGAGAAGGCCGAGAAGGAGAAGAAGGCCGAGAAGGAGAAGAAGGCCGAGAAGGAGAAGGCCGAGAAGGAGAAGAAGGCCGAGAAGGAGAAGAAGAAGGAGAAGGAGAAGGAGAAGGCCGAGAAGGAGAAGAAGATGGAGAAGGACAAGGTGAAGGACAAGGCCGAGAAGGAGAAGGCCGAGAAGGAGAAGGCCGAGAAGGAGAAGGCCGAGAAGGAGAAGAAGAAGGAGAAGCAGAAGGAGAAGGCCGAGAAGGAGAAGGTGAAGGAGAATGCCGAGAAGGAAAAGGCCGAGAAGGAGAAGGACAAGGAGAAGGAGAATGAGAAGGAGAAGGAGAAGGCCGAGAAGAAGAAGGAGAAAGAAAAGGAAAAGGAAAAGGAGAAGGAGAAGGCCGAGAAGGAGAAGGCCGAGAAGGAGAAGAAGGCCGAGAAGGAGAAGAAGGCCGAGAAGGAGAAGGCCGAGAAGGAGAAGGCCGAGAAGGAGAAGAAGAAGGAGAAGGAGAAGGAGAAGGAGAAGGCCGAGAAGGAGAAGGCCGAGAAGGAGAAGGCCGAGAAGGAGAAGGAGAAGGAGAAGGTGAAGGAGAAGGCCGAGAAGGAGAAGGAGAAGGTGAAGGAGAAGGTGAAGGAGAATGCCGAGAAGGAGAAGGCCGAGAAGGAGAAGGACAAGGAGAAGGAGAAGGAGAAGGAGAAGGAGAAGAAGAAGGAGAAGGAGAAGAAGAAGGAGAAGGCCGAGAAGGAGAAGAAGGCCGAGAAGGAGAAGGAGAAGGCCGAGAAGGAGAAGGAGAAGGTGAAGGAGAATGCCGAGAAGGCCGAGAAGGAGAAGGAGAAGGTGAAGGAGAATGCCGAGAAGGAGAAGGCCGAGAAGGAGAAGGACAAGGAGAAGGAGAAGGAGAAGGAGAAGGAGAAGGAGAAGGAGAAGGCC
Source organism: Apostichopus japonicus (assembly GCF_037975245.1). Lineage (NCBI taxonomy): Eukaryota > Metazoa > Echinodermata > Holothuroidea > Aspidochirotida > Stichopodidae > Apostichopus > Apostichopus japonicus. The sequence goes on along the minus strand of NC_092576.1, from coordinate 14,002,241 downwards.
GAGAAGGAGAATGAGAAAGAGAAGGAAAAGGAGAAGGAGAAGGAGAAAAAGAAGGAGAAGGAGAAGGAGAAGGCCGAGAAGGAGAAGGAGAAGGGGAAGGAGAAGGCCGAGAAGGAGAAGAAGATGGAGAAGGAGAAGGTGAAGGACAAGGCCGAGAAGGAGAAGGCCGAGAAGGAGAAGGCCAAGAAGGAGAAGGAGAAGGAGAAGGCCGAGAAGGAGAAGGCCGAGAAGGAGAAGAAGGCCGAGAAGGAGAAGGAGAAGGCCGAGAAGGAGAAGGAGAAGGTGAAGGAGAATGCCGAGAAGGCCGAGAAGGAGAAGGAGAAGGTGAAGGAGAATGCCGAGAAGGAGAAGGCCGAGAAGGAGATGGACAAGGAGAAGGAGAAGGAGAAGGAGAAGGAGAAGGAGAAGGCCGAGAAGGAGAATGAGAAAGAGAAGGAAAAGGAGAAGGAGAAGGAGAAAAAGAAGGAGAAGGAGAAGGAGAAGGAGAAGGCCGAGAAGGAGAAGGAGAAGGGGAAGGAGAAGGCCGAGAAGGAGAAGAAGATGGAGAAGGAGAAGGTGAAGGACAAGGCCGAGAAGGAGAAGGCCGAGAAGGAGAAGGCCAAGAAGGAGAAGGAGAAGGAGAAGGAGAAGGCCGGAAGGAGAAGGCCGAGAAGGAGAAGGCCGAGAAGGAGAAGGCCGAGAAGGAGAAGGCCGAGAAGGAGAAGGCCGAGAAGGAGAAGGCCGAGAAGGAGAATGACGGAAAGAGAAGGAAAAGGAGAAGGAGAAGGAGAAGAAGAAGGAGAAGGAGAAGGCCGGAAGGAGAAGGCCGAGAAGGAGAAGGCCGAGAAGGAGAAGAAGGCCGAGAAGGAGAAGGCCGAGAAGGGGAAGGCCGAGAAGGAGAAGGCCGAGAAGGAGAATGACGGAAAGAGAAGGAAAAGGAGAAGGAGAAGGAGAAGAAGAAGGAGAAGGAGAAGGCCGGAAGGAGAAGGCCGAGAAGGAGAAGGCCGAGAAGGAGAAGAAGGCCGAGAAGGAGAAGAAGGCCGAGAAGGAGAAGGCCGAGAAGGAGAAGAAGGCCGAGAAGGAGAAGAAGAAGGAGAAGGAGAAGGAGAAGGCCGAGAAGGAGAAGAAGATGGAGAAGGACAAGGTGAAGGACAAGGCCGAGAAGGAGAAGGCCGAGAAGGAGAAGGCCGAGAAGGAGAAGGCCGAGAAGGAGAAGAAGAAGGAGAAGCAGAAGGAGAAGGCCGAGAAGGAGAAGGTGAAGGAGAATGCCGAGAAGGAAAAGGCCGAGAAGGAGAAGGACAAGGAGAAGGAGAATGAGAAGGAGAAGGAGAAGGCCGAGAAGAAGAAGGAGAAAGAAAAGGAAAAGGAAAAGGAGAAGGAGAAGGCCGAGAAGGAGAAGGCCGAGAAGGAGAAGAAGGCCGAGAAGGAGAAGAAGGCCGAGAAGGAGAAGGCCGAGAAGGAGAAGGCCGAGAAGGAGAAGAAGAAGGAGAAGGAGAAGGAGAAGGAGAAGGCCGAGAAGGAGAAGGCCGAGAAGGAGAAGGCCGAGAAGGAGAAGGAGAAGGTGAAGGAGAAGGCCGAGAAGGCCGAGAAGGAGAAGGAGAAGGTGAAGGAGAATGCCGAGAAGGAGAAGGCCGAGAAGGAGAAGGACAAGGAGAAGGAGAAGGAGAAGGAGAAGGAGAAGGCCGAGAAGGAGAAGAAGAAGGAGAAGGAGAAGAAGAAGGAGAAGGCCGAGAAGGAGAAGAAGGCCGAGAAGGAGAAGGAGAAGGGGAAGGAGAAGGCCGAGAAGGAGAAGAAGATGGAGAAGGAGAAGGTGAAGGACAAGGCCGAGAAGGAGAAGGCCGAGAAGGAGAAGGCCAAGAAGGAGAAGGAGAAGGAGAAGGCCGAGAAGGAGAAGGCCGAGAAGGAGAAGAAGGCCGAGAAGGAGAAGGAGAAGGCCGAGAAGGAGAAGGCCAAGAAGGAGAATGCCGAGAAGGCCGAGAAGGAGAAGGAGAAGGTGAAGGAGAATGCCGAGAAGGAGAAGGCCGAGAAGGAGAAGGACAAGGAGAAGGAGAAGGAGAAGGAGAAGGAGAAGGCCGAGAAGGAGAATGAGAAAGAGAAGGAAAAGGAGAAGGAGAAGGAGAAAAAGAAGGAGAAGGAGAAGGAGAAGGAGAAGGCCGAGAAGGAGAAGGAGAAGGGGAAGGAGAAGGCCGAGAAGGAGAAGAAGATGGAGAAGGAGAAGGTGAAGGACAAGGCCGAGAAGGAGAAGGCCGAGAAGGAGAAGGCCAAGAAGGAGAAGGAGAAGGAGAAGGAGAAGGAGAAGGCCGGAAGGAGAAGGCCGAGAAGGAGAAGGCCGAGAAGGAGAAGGCCGAGAAGGAGAAGGCCGAGAAGGAGAAGGCCGAGAAGGAGAAGGCCGAGAAGGAGAAGGCCGAGAAGGAGAAGGAGAAGGAGAAAGAGAAGGAGAAGGCCGAGAAGGAGAAGGAGAAAGAGAAGGAGAAGGAGACGGAGAAGATAAATTTCAATTTGAAAATTACATGTCGTTTTCAAAATAAGTTGATTATTTGTCTTACTGTACTATAGTTTCTCATACTTATTTATATTTAAACATTGACTATGATTTTGTGTATTCTTCTTTAAAACTATTTTACTTTTTACATACTTCTGAATTTTATATGCGTTTAGGGATTTTCATATTATCGTTTAGTACGGGTGTTTTTTATATTGTTGCTTTAATTAGGCGTTTATATATTATGCCGTATTGGTTCTATATATTTATTATTTAGGTTTTTATACTATTAGTTTTTAGGTTTTACATTTGTAAAGCGCTTTGAGCAGCTTTGCTGATAGTTATGCGATATATACATATTACTGATTATTATTATTATTGTAAATACCGTTCCGCGGTACGAATCAGTTTCAGTTTATTCTCTATATTACCACTACCAGGGTTGTGAAGTAGTATACCAATCAACATCAGAATATAATCCGATGCATCTACTTGATGCTTTCACAAGTAGAAAAATTGTATTCAAGTTTAGCTGAAGAAAATTAACGTTAAAATTTTCGCATGACCAGTTGTTCATGCCGTGTATGACATCACACTTTACATTCGTGACGATAGCTATATGTTGACTTTTGTGGGTTGTGTAATAGGTTTATGCGACCTACAATTTGCAACATCTGATTTACAAGTATCGCTGCATGCACCTCTGAAATTTACCCTTCTAATGCTCATTGCTGACAGAGAAACTTACCCACCGTCGCGGTGTTAAAATTTGTTTCATATCTTTATGAAAATATTTCCTATAACTTGGAAATTGGCCAATACATATGACATTCAGCACTATTTCATACGGTGGCAGGGTTACGTGAGTATTTGCTCCTGTTAATACCAATTTCGCGATAAGCAATGTGTTATGCATACTGTATCATGCCATTCATGGTATGCTATTATGGATACTGGAATGACTCCATCCTAAATATTTATGAGAATTTATTTACAAATTTGAATTCGCAGAGCTCCAATCATGTCAGGCAGAGGAGATATCATAATAATGGCCGCGAAAGTGGTAAACAAGATGATCATTTTCAGTCCTGCGTTGCGTTGCTGTTGCAGAAGGTCTACTGTGGGCCTAGGCTTGGCTAGGTTTACAGTGGTGGTTTAAGACAACAGACAACTGTTTCAGTATAACTCATTCTGGGGAGTGCTGCTATGTACAGTTGCTATAAAGATCTGTATATGTATTAAGACCACCACCATCACCTACTAAACAAACAAAAAAGTAGTAAAATTAACACAAGTTTATTAAACCTATTAAACATTCTAATATAGACAATGTTATACATCATCTCTTCGGTTAGATTGGAGGGAGGGGCTATGAATGCAGACAAGGTTATTTTCTGGAGAGTTGTAAAAGCTGTGTACTTGTTATGTCGCAAGCGTACAGTATATTGTAAGTAGTAGAATGAATGTAATTAACCTGAAAAAATAAGTACTGTACACAGGAAACGAATGTATCCGTTAACCATTTATTCCGTGTCTTCCTTGGTCAGTACACATATAGCAACTGTCCTCATTCATATCTGATATTATATAATAACATACAGTAAATAAGGCAGACTCAGCAGGTGTCCGGAAGGGTCACAAACTGACCCTATTGGCATGTAGGTTGCAGGCATATATATATGACAGGTGATATTTTACAGTGAGTAATAATGGCCATCGCAGGCACATGACAGGTGATATTATACAGTGAGTAATAACGGTCGATTAGATAATAACTAACATATATCACAGAACTGTAGGGTGCTCAGCTAAGGTTTAGCGTGGGGCTGGCATTCCCTCTCTTTCTCACTATTGGCAGAAAGTTCTATAGACTTCATTTCATATGCTAATATTTAACTTCTAAAGTTAACATGGACCCTAGAACCTCATCTTTATATGTTTCTTTCTCCTCTACAGCATTTTCCAAACCATTTTGGGAACATAACCAAAACTGCACAATGAGCATTAACATTCTCCTTCGGCCATATTGGCAACAAGGTGAGAAAACACTGATCCATATTTTGAAGAGACCTCTGCTACGGACCGAAAAAGATGCTTGCTCGTTAAGGAAATCAGTCACTTTTCGACTATATACGAACACACCTATCAGAAGTAAGGTTGCCAAAATAGTTTCCCTCAACAGACCGTGTTGTTGCTGGAGCCCTAGTCACTTAAAGGGACATCCAAGTTACTGCAAAAGACTCATAAATACACAAAGTTATTCACAAAAGCAAACACCAAGTGCACTGCGTCCTTTGGACGAGAAGGCTAAGCTTCTGTGGGATTTTGTTATCGCAAGGAATGTGCAGACTGCTTCGCCAGCAGAGAAGGGTCTTACTTTGGACGACCCAGATTTTCGGAAATTTGTATTGGACGTTTTGAGACGATACAGTGAAGCAGAGGAGATGGTAACGAGAGCCAATATCCCAGAAAAAGAAAGAAAGAGGGCTAGTAAACTAATTTCTGAGCTATCGTTAGCTGCAACTAAGATACAGGAATGGCTACAATTACAAAAAGATGTACAGACCGTGCAACCTCTTTTGGAAGGTACTGTACTTTATATTTATAACTATAACTTAGAAGAATCTGTAATGTACAGCACACTTGAATATTGTAAAATTTGAATTGAAATTTGCCGTCAAAATAATGTGTTACTTGCCACAGTGTGTTTTCATGGTTGAGTTTGGCTGTTGTTTCATATGATTAATATTTAATAATATTTATATATAATATGTTTATGATATATAAAGATATCAGAATTACTGTGTATTTGGACATCATATCATAAAGTCATATAACTAAAATAATGCCATAATTCAAATTATTACTATTACTATTATTTTTACTATATTATTATGATTATTATTATTATGATCAGCATTTATGATTGAAATAAAGTGAGCTATTTAAGTGTTACTGTAGTTAAACTAATGTTTTAATCAACTTTAATTAGACTTCCTTTTAAAATGTTGGAACATACAGCCATTGCTTTTGTATCATCTTGTATTTGACTGTCTTCTTCAAAGGCTAAACCTTTATAACATATATGTAATAAAGGTACTAAGTTTCAACTATCTGTTGTATTACTTCCTAGATGATCAGGATCAAGAAATGAAGGAACTTGCTCATCAAGAACTTGATGAATACAAAGAGAGGTTGGAGGCAGTTGGAGAAGAGGTACAGTATTAAAAGAATAGTCCTGGTTAAAATTTCTCTTTGAAATGTTACAGAGAAACATAATCTAAGCATTGTGGCGAAATTTCCATTCAATTCCTGTTTACCGTTTTTGAGATATTGACAGTTGAAGTTGCCACCTTTCATACCAAAAGTGAACTTGGAGCAAACAGGTGTGATGTCCTTGTTGCACACTGATAAATAATGTTTTAGTTTCCTTCAAAATTTATGTCTAATTTATACTCCACAATTGGATGCAACCATAATGTGAATGTACCATAGGTTTTGAGTATTTTATAAACTTCACAACCCTTTCAGGCAAACTAGTAAAGCTTTCCAATCCAAGGTCAAATCAATAGACTGAAAAATAAATCCAAAACATTATTTGTCAGTGTGTAACTATGACGTCACACCTGTTTGCTATAAGTTCACATTTGGTAGAAAAACTTCAACTGTCAATACCTCAACAAGGGTACATAGGAACTGAATGCAAGTTTCACTGCAATACTTAGATTATTTACCTCTGTTTTATTTTCCTCTATTTTCCCCGGCACTATTCTTTTAAGCCCTATCTAGAAAAACAAAACTTTAAATCTTTCCATTAACTTTCTTTTCTTTTTGTTTTTGACAAAGATTGTCCTATCATGCCAGTGAGAGTTCACAAACACACTCTCATTCCTTGGCTAAAATTGAAAACTATCACAAAAATGATAAATGGTATGCAGACAAAGGTTGGAACTAAGAACACATATATATATATATGTTAACAAAATTTATGACAAATTTAAAGCAGAATTGTATTTTTGTTTACAGTATGTGTTATGATTTGATTTTGTGGTTTTTGTTGTTGAAATTACCCAAGACTACAATCCCATATGAAAGGGCAAATTTGAAATATATATTATTTTGGGAGAAAAAAAAAATGCAAATTTCTCACTGGTTTGACATGCCTGTGTCTACAGTAGTACTGGGTTTGTCTATGTGAGGATATTTTAAGAATTATGGCTTGTAAAGTCTCTAATAAATTGTATTATTTGATGAGAGATGTAGGACTGGGTGCCTAATACTTTTTTACATTTACAATCTTGCTTTTATCAGCACTTTGCAATTATCATATATTGGTACTAAAACAATGGTCACAAAACAACTCAATTAAAAGTCTTTTAATTATGGAAAAGAGCAGAGGAATTTATGGTTACACAGGATGCGAACCAGTGACCTCTGGGTCACACGCCCAGCTCTATACCAGCTGAGCTCTCCATCTCTTAGCTGGTGGCAATCCCCCTACAGCCATTGCTGTGGTGAGGGCGGCAGACAGAAGTCACAGTATCTTGCTTGATATGTAACCAGGGTTCACGGCCCATTTTCTTTCAAACTGTAACTTACCCAGAAAATGGCAGAGAGGTGATTCTAAGAAACAAAATCAGCTTTTTTATATATAATATAACGAAAATCCACGTTCACTCCAAAAGAAAATATCAGAGAAAACCAGAGAAATAAGATATGACTCTTAATTGACAAATAAGGAGTTAAGTTTTAGAAAATATATTGGAAATTTTGGTCCCCCTGGGAGCTTCGTCAGAAATACTTGGCAGTCGAATGAGAAGTACAAAATGTAACACAATGAAAGAATGACGCTAGATAAGTGTGAGTTGCATTGATGGAATTAAAACCAAACAAACCATGACAGGAACCACACCAGGAAGCGAATTAAGGAGCAAAGAACGGATTAATTATTATTGTAGAACTGATAGTTGTTAAGGGGTCCCAAGTCTTTGTTGAGGCCGGTGATGTAATACGAAAGATGCAATGGATGGGATTTGAACCAATGACTGATGTATCTGCTGGGCTTAGCTCACTTAATAAACCAAACCAAACACGCAAAACAAAACACATGAGAAACTAGTAATGCCGAACTGATCTAAATTGATACATATTGGTGTATATACAATATGATAAATGGTATGTAGGTCATATTGAAGGTTTCGAAGAACCCTTTGGAAGACTACATCAGAATACACAAACTGTATCAATATACTACAATGACCTCTGACCTCTCTGTTACAAGACTAGCGCCTGCAATACTGTCGTTCTTTTAGTTATCTGTCATTGGAGTTATTGAGTGAGTTAATAAGCTGGGAGGTATATCCGTGTTCTTCCGATGATAAACTAATAAATTTCTCCAGTCATTTTAAATTTGTGGAGATTCCCCGTTTGGAATGCGTGACATATCTTTGTTTGAATTTTTAAGGAAATTGTTAACCCTTTAGAGTGATTTATACCTTTAATTTTATTTTTTGATCTCCAGATCACGCAGCTGGTATCTCCGAAAGATGCTCATGATGATAACGACGTCATAATCGAGCTCTCTGCGGGGGTCGGAGGTCAGGAGGCCATGTTGTTCGCAGCAGACGTATTCAACATGTACCAGAGATTTGCGTCCCACATGAACTGGAGATTCCAAGTATTGGAGTTTGACACGACCGATTTAGGTAAGCGCCAACAGCGGTTGATTTAGGTAAGCGCCACCAGCTGTTGATTTCTGAAAACACATGAAGCGAGAAAATCAACTAAGTTTGATAATGACAACACTGCTACCATTCATGATGTAAAATAACAGAGGTGATCACACAGATACGGTTCTATTTATCCCTCAACCAGTGTTGCAACCAATCATGACTTGAGTCTCTAAACTTCTAAAAGCCAAGTGACTGGATATAAATTTGTAAATATCTTCCCTAATAGATATGGTACATTGACTTGTGTAGCAGTCAGGGGTTCAACTGGATTGAGGAACATGTTTGGTATTAATGAACAGCAGCAGTGCATTTGCATCTGGACTAATTCTGTGTGGAAAAACCACTCTTTGAAAAATGGATTACTAGGTCACAGTAATAATCTATCTATAGATACATACATACAAACATTAACTCAAATGCAGCATCTGTGGTTCAACTGGATTTAGGAAAATGTTTGGTATCTTATATATATATATATATATATATATATATATATATATATATACAAATCTGAATCTCGAACAGCAGCCGTGCATTTGCATCTGAACTAATTCTGTGTGGGAAAACCACTCATTGAAAAATGGATTACTAGGTCACTGGAATAATCTATCTACATATATATACATACATACAAACATTGACTCAAATGCAACATCTGTGAGTTAATTATGGATCAACAATTCAATGCCATCTCATATGGAACCCATTCAACTTTCAGGGGGTCTTCATAGATATTAACAGCAAATTGTCTGCGATTCCACTGACCACATTCTCGCTACTGAAGAAGGTGAATTTAACCTCTTTTGTTTAAAAATGAAACAGAGATCTGCCTCTGTTGCAGTTATTATTCCAGTGACCTAGTATTCCATTTTGAGTTTGGTTTTTCTGCATAGAATGAGCCCAAATGCAAATGCACGGCTGTTGTTTTGAGATTCAGAGTATTTGTTTCTCTTACGACAGAGGACTAGAAAGTGTATTAAAGTAGATAGATGTTCCTTCATGTAATTAATGGTGTTGCTGTGTTCATTGTTTTGACTAACAGTACATCAAACCTAAACAGTTAAATGGTGGTTTTATAGATTGTGTATTACACCACAACTGTGTGTCCTGTGTATATTAACCAATATAAACCAGACAGTAAATTAAATTTTAAATTGTGTTTAAATATGTGATTAAACTGTTTTTAAATAAGTGTTTAAATTTTATGTAGCAGTGTTGTAGGCTCTGAACCTTGTCTCCTATTAAAAATACTACAACTCCTATCAACAAGAAAACTGCTACAGTATCTCAGCAAACACAAAAACGTTTTTTAAAACGTTATTAAAACGTTTCGTCTTTTGTTTTGATAACGTTATTTGTGGTGTAATAGATATGTCACGAAAGCATTTTCAGGCTATTATTTCAAAACGTTTTTTTTTTCGTTAAAACATTAATATAACATTAATATCTCATAAAATCTTTATGCCGACATTTTTATAACACCACATTTAATGTTATCAAAACATATTTTATAGACTCTTTTAAAAATGTTATGATAATGTTTTGACTGCTGGGATGCACCTTTTACACTTGTTTACCCATTTTGCGATACGATACCGGATAAAATCATTCCCTCAAATATTTGGTGGTTTCTGCTTCCCTTTTGCCCTCAGGTGGAGTGAGGCATGCAACGGTCAGCGTGACGGGTCACCAAGCCTACAAGAGATTTAAGTTTGAAGCCGGCGTGCATAGAGTACAGCGGATTCCTAAAACAGAAAAGGCTGGAAGGGTGCACACTAGTACAATGTCAGTCGCCGTGCTTCCTCAGCCAAAACAAGTTAGTTAGTTTGTTCTCTTTCTTCTTGTTTTGGGCTTGACTGTATTATGTTTCAGTCAGAATAGTGATGAGGGGAATGAGGTGTGGGGGGGGGGGCGGGGGAGGGACAAGTCTGATTGAGCTCCTGCAGGTTTTTAAACAAAAATGAAAAAATAGAGAGAGGGGAAAGCTGACTTTACTGGGGGGGGGGGTGAGGCTGCCCTGGCAATACCACCCTGCCAGGAGTAACTAGCCGTAAAGAAGAATAGACAAAATCCCTTCGCAGTGGCTGGGCTGTTCCCCGGAGTTTGCTTCTGTAAGAAAAGGGCAGTGTGATAGAAAGTTACATTGGTGACAAAAACATGTCAAGGATTTGCCCATTAGCCAAGAGGTAACTAATTTTGCCACATCTGAAACTTTTATATAGCTGATGCTAACTTTTCATCTATTCATTGAACCAAGTTCTTCTCCTTGAACTGGACGAGTTGATTTCGTTCCTACCTTACCTCTTTAGCTTATCTACATGTAGCTTCCTACATCTGTCTGTATACCTGATTATAACATCAATTAATCAATTAATGCAACCAGAGTTTGAGAAAGGATACGACTCATCGGATAGATAGATCAACTGGAAAATCTGTCAGAGGGTTTGGGGCTGAGGCGTACGGCTAAATGGGCAGTAATAGAATAGATCAAATTCATAACAATCCTCAGTGTCAGGGCAAAGTTATCAAGGAAATCATATACGTATATATATAAATATATATATATATATATATATATATGTATATATATATATATATATATATATATATATGTATATATATATATATATATATATATATATATATATATATATATATATATATATATATATATATATATATATATATATATTATATTGATATATATAGATATATGTATCTATACATATATAATTGAAATCGTAATGAGTTGTAAAATCCAGAACAGTGAAAAAACTTCCAGCCTCCACCGGGATTCGAACCCGGGCCTCCTGCTTTATATGCGGACACCCTAACCACTAGGCTATGGACGCTTATTATAAGCACAGAGGTTCGAAACTGGTAAGGAAGGTCGTAATCCCACTTTAATTCCACACAATACTAGTTCTGTTTTTGGTGACATATTTTGCCTTACTCTAGAGATCAAACATGATTCTAACCAACTCGAAGTCATTTGTGATTACTAAAGCCGGATCTCAAAAGAGATACTTTGAACAGACATTTGTTAATGCAATGGAGGTAAACAACAAAGGCAAATGAATATGTATAATTGAAATCGTAATGAGTAAAAGCCAGAACATATATATATATATATATAGATATAGATATAGTTATAGATATAGATATATATAGATATATATATTTATAGATATATATATATATATAAATATATATATATTTTTCCCATAAATATTCATATATGCTACTTGATAGATTATTATTAGTTATATCATTTTATTTGCTTTATATTTCAAAGATTGATATTAAGCTGGAAAGCAAAGACCTCAAGATGGAAACAAAGAAAGCCAGTGGAGCCGGTGGCCAACATGTCAACACCACCGACAGTGCTGTTAGGATTGTACATTTACCAACAGGTGAGAAATGTATGGTAACACACAGTACATACCAATGACAAAAACAAATTACGAAAGTTTTATTCAAATTGAAAGAAATTGTTGTGTAGATATTTCTTGCACCAGTTGGTGAAAAAGTGCATTTTAATTGTGAGGCGATTTGCTGAGTAAGACTGGATAGAAATACCTTAATGTCTTCTGGAGTTTCAAGCTGGCTGTTACTTTACAGGTCCTATGCTGGGGTTTTGTGAATCATAAAATTCTTTAAGTCAACCAGTTTTTGAAGCCAGTTCCTGAAACCGCAGGGATTTTAGTATTACTTGCTAAGTAAGATTGGATAGAATACCTTAATGTCTTCTGGAGTTTCCGCTGGCTGATATTTTACAGGTCCTATGCCAGGTTTGTGAATCATATGATTCAGTAAGTCAACAAGTTCCTGAAGTCAGTTCCTGAAACTGCAGGGATTTTAGTATTACTTGCTAAGTAAGACTGGATAGAAATACCTTAAAGTCTTCTGCAGTTTCAGCTGGCCGATACTTTACAGGTCCTATGCCGGGCTTTGTGAATCATATGATTCTTTGAAGCCAGTTCTGAAGCTGCAGGGATTTTAGTATTACTTGCTCAGTAAGACTGGATAGAAATACCTTAAAGTCTTCTGGAGTTCCAAGCTGGCCGATACTTTACAGGTCCTACATGCCAGGTTTTGTGAATCATATGATTTATTAAGGAAACCAGTTCCTGAAGCCAGTTCCTGAGACCGCAGGGATTTTAGTATTACTTGCTGAGTAAGACTGGATAGACTAACCTTAATGTCTTCTTGAGTTTCAAGCTGGCTGGTACTTTACAGGTCCTATGCCGGGTTTTGTGAATCATATGATTCTTTGAAGCCCAGTTCCTGAAACCACAGGGAATTTAGTTTTACCTGCTTAGTAAGACAAGATAGAATACCTTAATGTCTTCTGAAGTTTTGTCTTCATTCTTGGCTTCCTTGATGTCCACAGGTATGGTTGCAGAGTGTCAGCAGGAACGATCCCAGATCAAGAACAAACAGATAGCTATGCAGCTGTTGCAGGCGAAGATTTACTCGCGACAGCTCGATCAGCAGATGAGAGCGGAGCAGGTTCTCAGGAAGCAACAAGTCGGGAGCTCGGCCAGGTCGGAGAAGATCCGCACCTACAACTTCGCCCAGGATCGCATCACGGATCATCGCCTCGGAGCTAGCGTCCACGGGATGGAGGCATTCCTCTCCGGCGGAGAGCTGCTGGAAGAAATGACGGACAGATTGGTGGAGCAAAAAATGGAAGAAATATTGAGATTTGAAGTCGAGGAATTTATTAGGTCAGGTCGACAGGGGAATCCGTTATGACGGATGAGCGAATGAGAGGGCGTGGTGCAATGTTATTCCTTGATGCAATTTTGCAAGAATGGGACTAATAATTAAGTTCAGCTGGTGCATACCTCAAACAAGGAGGGGTTAGGCGGGGGGGGGGAGGGGGTAGGTGTGTAAAGGAGGACCGTGGCAAAATTGGCTACCAGTGATCCACCGTGTCATGTTTGGGACCTTGAAAAAAAAGAAACCCATGTTTGAGTTTTTTTGTTTTGGCACTGGGTGCCAACAAACAGATATCATGGCCGAGAAAACCTCGGCTCTTTCAGGCACTCAACCTGGTAGCTCTTCGGACCCAGCAGGGCACCGGTTCTGACCCACTAAGCTGGTAGACCAATCTGCCATGGTATCTGATAGTTAGGAAATAATATCAAAGAGGTTGTACAGTCCTCCTGAGTCGTACCGTGACTGGAGATAACCAAAAGAGGGTAGCCTTTTAAAATATGCTTTTTATCTGTTTATAAATTGGTAGATCATAATACTTACTCTGTAAGAAATGTCTGGGATCAATTGTAATCATATACTGATAGGGATGCACCGGATCCAAAATTTTGGATCCGGCCGGAACCAGATTTTGCCGGATAGTACATGAAATCCGGCCGGATAAAATCCGGCCGGAACCGGATTTTTTCATTACTCAAAAGAAAATCCTTAATAAGAAGTAGAAGTATGAAACAAGGAGCAAATCTTAGGTGAGGTATACGCATATTATAAAGAAGGTGAAATTAAAACCCCATTTATGAGATTAAATATGACTTGAAGTGGTGTAATCTACATTCTTAAAATAACTACAATATAATTGTTGACAAGCTTGATACAGTATGTAAATTTGTTTGCTGGAAAAATACTGCATACTACCTTAAAAGTTTGTTTTAAAACGGGAAGCTACATTTCACAAATCTCATACTTCATACTGAATAAAAAGATTATTTAATTGGATCTTTAGAAACAGTGGGTCAGACCATTGAGAAAATTAAATTAAACATGTTAAACCTAATTTTTCCTTACTTTGAATGTTTTTATTAATTTTTGGAAATAGTTTACATTGATTTAAGTTAATACCAACACCTTTTTAAGGAATAATTCAGGCCAGATTTTGAAAAAGATCCGGCCGGATTTTGAAAAATATCCGGCCGGAACCGGAACCGGATAATTGCTCACTATCCGGCCGGATAGTCCGGCCGGACCGGATATCCGGTGCATCCCTACATATACAGACTTCTTACATGCTTTATCACATTAATGTGAACGTGCCAATTAGCTACAAAGAGGACGCATAGAATTTTTTTGTGGTTCGACTTTCTTCTATTCGCAGTTTTCACGGAACCTTGATATAAGGAAAACCCCTGACTGTGAAGGTCCTTACATTTCTTGATATTCTCTGATAAAAAAAATCACTCTTGAATAAATAGGTAATGAAGTTTAACAATGAGTATAGGAGAAGACAGGAAAATAGAGGGCAGTATTTACATATAGAAATAGGCTAAAGGTTATAACATGAAGGTACTACAACACTAATACTGTCGAAACACTGTTGACAGACACTGTCACATTAATTTTGTCAATCAAATATAAACATTTTCATTTTATTTTGTTCTTGGGCAAGTTTGTATTTTTTTGCTAGATTGAAAGAATTTGGAGTTTATTGTATGAGCAATTAAGCAGCATAGAAGGAAACTTGCTAACATGTTTGTTTTTACAGTATTTAAAGAAAGAAACAAGATTCAGTTAAACGATGATTTTAATAGGCAAAATGTTAGTCTTGATATGTTATAGTGCAAAAAAAAAGGGAACATTTCAGTGGTAGTAATGTTCCTACAACTGTTCTGGTTTCTAAGATATACAACTTTAAAGTATGCTTAGTCTCAGAAATGTTACTTTAAAGGCATTGAAGACGCGCCTCAAACCGTGTGCCGCCCTCTGAAAAAAGGTAACTTTCTGTTGCTTGCAAGTGAAGTTTTTTTCGTGTCGCTACCAAATGCAGACAGTAATGAAACGTGATACCTTGTTATCTTTTATCTAGACCTGAGATGTCCATTGCTGCTATGTACACTGTGTTGTGGTTATTGACCATAGCTACATGTATAGACTGTACAATAGTGTCTGACCTAATGCCCTTTGTATTAGACTCAATATTCCAGTCATTTAGTCCAAGCATTTCTCAAAGAATTTTTTTTTATAGGAAAACAACTTAGAAACAGATAGGCATTGGATATCCACTGTCTATAAAATATTTTCAAAATTAATTTTGCGACAAGTCTTTTTTAAAGGCGGCATCTTGGTTTATTTCATGTAAGAACATTCTCTTGTGCAAGTTGGTTCGGATGGTACCTTTTCTTGTCAGAGTTCATTTCTATGAGTTATTGAACACTATTGAAGAATCCCTTGCTGACATGTTTTATGGCATTTGGAAATGTATATTAATGATAAGACTATAGGAAAAAATATATATATATGTATATAAATATATAAACTGTCCCAATTTGGATACTATGTTTTTGCACTCAGTCAACTCCCACATACCCAGTGTTGTACCTAGAATAGTTAGCACCAGTGTTAGCACTAGGATGTTAAAAAAAATGGGGGGGGGGGCGGAATTCCCCGAGTCAATTAATATTGTCTTGAGGGGGGCGGGGGGGGGGGGGTGGGGGGAGAGGCGGTGAACTCTCATCATGTCAGTAGTTGATGTACGTTCATATTCCCATACCGAGATTTAGCGCACATATAGTATATACAGTGCAGTATCCACATGGTCGACCATTGCAACCAATACACACTGGGCAGTGCCACACTAAGAAAGCCAGTGTTTTCTTTATAGAAAGATTTGAACGATCACATTTCTCATTACATAACATCAACAAAACTTTATAATATAAATTGTTATTGCCTGAAGTTTGTTAATTACAGTCATGGTGCAAGTTGGGGGATGTACCAGAAATTGTTATGGGAACCCCCCCCCACCCCCTAAGAGAAAATATTTTTCGGGACCCTCTATATAGTGCTCAGGGCAAAAATAAAATAAAAACGTAATGTGCCGTATACTCCCAAATTTGAAGGGGCAGAATTTTTGTTTGAGGGTGGCATTTGCATGGATCCACCATAGAGGTCCATTACTGAGACCATAGATTTGAAAAGGGGTAGGCATATACGAATATCTTTTGGGGGGGGGGAGGGGTATTGCCCAGAACTCCCCCATCCCCGTGGAAAACGGGCCCGCAACTGCAGTCAAGTGAACGACTTAAATCCGATTTCTCAACAATAGTATTAGCTACAAGACTGGAAATATATCATTGGGCCTGGCATCCCCTCCTCCAGAGCCCCACCACGATAGTAAATCTACCCCTGATAAGCGGTGGATATTTGCGGATTCGTCACACATGACATACAGAGGGCGATTGAGGAGGGGACGGGGGGTTGTAGCTGGAGAAAAACACCGACAAATCGACATTTACGGTACGTGTATGCAGGGGAAGGAACGCTTGCAAGTACACGCACTACCACATGTAATTCGTTTCTAGCTCACATGCGATTAGGAATTGCGCCATCTATTACATAAGCAGACCACTCCATCAGTTAACCTTCAAAAGTCCTTTCCGATTAATATAATCAGCACTTGAAGGTTGACTTAACCCCTTAAGTGGTGACTGAACTCAGAATTTTGATCTTGATAATTAAAAGGGAAGAATAAATTTAGTATGAGTGGATATTGTTTCTCTTCACCCGTTTTTTTTTTTTTTTTTGGTTTGCCAGATAAATAGTTGTTAAATCTCTGTATAGTGTTTCTGTAATAAAATTTTAACGCCGGCTATTCAGTGAAGGGCTAGATTAGTTTAAAATCAATCGCACTGTTTTCTAAATTCTAATGAATCAATCAACTACGTTCGTTTACCTTCATATGAACAGAACGGCATGCTTTGGTTGTACCTTCAGGACAATTTGTCCTTGACAAAGTAACAGTGTAAACATATCTAATGTCAGGCCTAAATCCCTTACGTTTTCCTTGACAGGGCTTGTCATACATCTCATGAACTGACCTAATGGTGTATAATTAGCAAGATTCTACAGACAATATTGTGTCATGCTTTAGTTAGTGAGCTGCCTATTTAGTTCTCACAAAATGTCCTTTTGTAGATAATGTTGGATTTTCCTGGATTTTACGATTATACCTTGCATGCATCGGTGTGAAATCGATACCAAAGCTTTTAGGGGCGTTACCATGGCACGGGGTCATGTGACGCTGTTTGGCACATTTCCAGAAATGGCCGTCGGGAAGTTGATCACTATCGTAGTTTGATCGTGATTAAAATATTGCTCTCTTGGTGAGGGGTGGGTAGAAGGATCGGGTATACACATATTCCCCTACAAGGGGGGAACTTAAGGCTAATTTAACGGCAACACCTTTTTCTGTGTATATTATAAAGGCGAGACAAAACTTCCATACTGGGTCTCCAGTATTTACACATCATGCACCCCTCCTCATTTGGAAAGCTGGCTTTCCTTGACTATTGTAAGCGTGGAAATTGCATTTTTTCTACCTTTGCTTTTCTTCGTCGCATTCCTGTACTAGTTGTTTCTCACTCCGAACTGTTGTCTTTTTTAAAAAATATGATGCTTCCATTTAGAAAAAAAATCTGTTTATTTCTTGTTTTGTTTATTGATTAAAAATGATTAATTCAACTAGGCTACGAAGTACAATAATATGCCGGGCCCGGTCCAGTTATGTGTGAAAACTTGGCTTAGTTGACTGACTTTGTGATTTCCAATAAAATGTCTACGTGCCACACAGGGTTACTATTGCGGTAACGCGCGATGCGATGGTAGCGCGTTCAAAATGAAAAAGTCGCAGTTTTGTGACGCGGTTCACCTTCACGTACGTCCGGATCTAGCCTATAAATTGTGAACGCATGCGTGAATACGCGCGATATATATACTGCATTGTTCATAGGCGCGTATAGCCTAGGTCTGTGCCCTGCGTCGAAGCGCGCAATAAGAAAAAGTCGGCCTAGTCTTTGTATTATTACCTTTTCACTGATTGCCAATGAGTACGTGGTCATTGTGATCTTCCTAGTGCTAAAAGTTAGAATAAAAAAAGAGGAAAATTTCACAATAACTTTATCACTGTTAAATGTGTGATTCTGGAGACAGGACTCCTAGCCTAGTTTTGTTCAGTGAAGGTTTCACAGGAAAATGTAGGCATGTTAACTTCAAAAAACGGTAAATTGCCAGATTGCATATGTGGCTGAGTGGATGAAGGCGGTTGCATTTGAAGCAATGAGGCTTAGCAATCGGGAGGTTCCGGGTTCGAAATCCTGCCGTGTCATAGCAAGGTGAGTTTTTCATCCAAGAGCAATCTACGGTTTTCCCATCTGAAATGACTTTCTAAATTGAAAACATTCCAAATTTGAGTTAAAAATGTTGAATTGGAAGCCACCCCACGTGTAAGTTGTAATCCATAAGTTGTTGCAGGCTTCTCCCACATTTTGTGGTTGCTTCAGCGTCTTAAAAATACCTGCTGATTATTATAATATTATTATATCATATCTAATGATAAATTTGTTCATTTCAAAGCAGTGTTTGCTGAGATATGCAATTCCGTTGATTGCCCCCTCGTTTGTTGTTGTTCTGTCAGTCGGCAGCTTATGTGCGTTCCCTGATTTTCACGCTTTTGTGGTTTCCATGATAATCTGTAATGCATAATGAATACCTTGTGAGCACGATATCTCATGAAGGGAAGCTTTGGCAGACCTCATATTTGGTGTGTAGAAGTACCACATTGAGTAAAAGAAGCAGGCGCGGCGGAACGGAAAAATTATTGGGGGGGCTAATGTGTGGAGACTATCTAAGCGGAGCGCCACCATCGGTTGGCGCGGAGCGTACAAGAAAATTTTGGGTTTTTTCAAACCCCCAGATGGCCGGAAACGGCACTTCCCGAGTGTTTTATGCTGCGAATACCTAGCCCTAAAATTTGGGTCTCAAGCCTGCAATTTCTCAGATTGCACGTAAAAGTCTGTAAAAACATTGTAATTTGTATATTCGATGGTGTTTTAAGAGAGTAGCTATTACTCGTAGTGTACTCGCAAAGACGTTTTTGAGTGTAGTAAGGTCAGTGGCGGAGCCAGGGGTATTGATCAGGGGGGGGGCAAGAATGGTCTGTAGGGGCGCTTTCGACACTATCTAAGCAGAGCGCCACCACAGGTTGGCGCGGAGCGTACAGAAAATTTTTGAGTAAAGATACTCCCTAGATTGCAGGAAATGACCCTTTCCGGGCCTTGCTAATTTGCAGATAAACGGAGAATAAATAGGTGTCGTCGCCATTTTGTCGGAAAATTACACCAACAGAATATGACAAATGTCAATAGGTATATGAGAGCGCAATAAAATAGTCAATAATCGCGAATAAGTAAAAAGTAGTGAAAAGCTGAAAAGGGCGCCAGCAGTCCATTTGAGTCCATCAGGGGGGGGGGGTATCCGCCCCTGACTGTATATATGGACGCTCCGCCACTAAGTAAGGGGATGTTGGAGAACTGGCTGAAATGAGGCAAGTCATTGGCCTAAGACGAAGTTGTGTTACGCTTACCGGTACTCACACTCACTGCTTCCACTTTTCACGGGGCGTGAAGACGCGGTTGGGGTGACAATATGTGGTCTATAGCCAGGGGACGGGCCGAGGGTCCCCCAGCAATTACTAAAATTATTACACCAATATAGTATACGTGTGCATCGGACAGATCGACAAGTATGCATTGAAAAATGGGCAGATGCACGTTTCGGAGCCTTGGTAAATATTGGGGGGGCTTATCATGCATTTGCCCCCTCAACTTTTTCATTGGGGGGGCTGAGCCCCCCCAAGCCCCCCGGTTCCGCCGCCACTGAAAAGAAGCCTAATGTTTCTGGTGAATGTCAAAGGTCATTTGGGGTCAACAGAGGTCAAATTGTGAAAAACTTGTAAACATGATATCTCAATATTGGAAGCTTGGGCAGATCTCATACTTGGTATGAAGGTGTATAAGATTGAGTAAAAGAAGCCTGTTGATTTTGGTGGAGGTAAAAGGAGGTAAAAAAGACATTTTGAAGTCAACAAATGACAACCATTTACTTCACTCCCCTCTTACCTGTCTCTCTACGCTATAATGCACCTTCCTAAACATAATATTGCAAGGGAAGCTTGGACAGTTAGCATGTTTGGTATGTAATTGTACCACATTGAGTACAAGAAGCCTAACGTTGTGGTCGGAGGTCCATGGCTTTGAGTTCACCAGGAATCAAATTGTGAAAACCATGTTTTAGACAATATTTCAACAAGGACAGATGTCATATGTAGTATGTTGATGTATCACATTTAGGACAAGAAGCCTGTTGTTGAGGTCAATGGTAATTTCAGGACAACCTGTGTCATTGTGAATTTATTGTTTGTCACATCACACATTGCTTTTCACTGTATTACTAAGATCGAGTATGTTGTACTTGTACTAAGCATTACGTCAAGTCAAATTCATGAACAAACCTGGTCAGGTTATATGATCGAAACCACAATGCATGTTTGCATTCTGGTCAGAATTGTTAACTAGCCATAACAGTGATACAAATCTGGTCAAACCGTAAATTTCTATGCATTTCTATGACTCAAAGTCAACTAACGAACAGGTTGTCCAAAGAGTACGAAGTAAACAGATTAACGTATTCAGGCTGTTATTTCATATCATGATTTACACACCATAATGCATCGCACAGCTGTGTAATGATGTTGCAATAAGGAGACCTTATTTTCCAGAACTGCAAGCATCGACAACAGGTTTGTATATCCCTCTCCATGAGAGCTTTCAGTTAAATGCATGAAAGTAGGCCAAAACGACGTATAGTAATATTACGTGTACATACGACTCTGTGGTAGTGTGAAGCTAGGTCGAGTTTGTGTAGGAACTAGTTCTGCGATTGCATCACAGGTTTTCATTCAATTGCCATTGTATTGTGGAGGAAATCCATATTTGAATCTCAAAATCTGACGTTTAGCTCTTTCAACTCATGATCAGTCTGGAAGGGTAAGATTGGAAGTTCTCAAGAGCCTTCTATTTCTATTCTGCAAAACAAGTGATGAACCAAACTTCACAAATTATAGAAAGTGTCCTATGAATGCGGTGACCCTTCAAGAAAAGGATTTCTGAATGGAAAGCATGTGGTCAGGAATCCGTTACTCTGACGCGAAATTCAGTAGCCTATGGCTACACGTTTACATAGACAGCTAGGCCTAGATTGTGTTGTTTAATGGTAGGGAGGTTCTGTAAGAGATGGTTCTAAACAGGTGTTGTGAAAGTGAATGAATCTTAGATTATGCCAAATATTTTGAGGCTGTGTGTCGGGCACAGTTAGCTGAAACAGCTCAGGAAAATGGTTGACAAAAACACACACTTGCTAATACAGTGCGGTAGTCATGATATTGCACATATTGTATATTAAATATCTAAATTTGAAAGAAAAAAAAAAAATTGTGTTCATCTTACTTCTTTGCCCTGCCATCAGCAACTTATATGGGTATTCTCATAGCTAATAAATAGTTGTACAGTAGATGACATTGTGAAGATGTATTGAATCTGATGGGTAACCGCAGAAATATTTCTGCCAATGTGGTACAATGAGGTACATCAGTTGACTGGTGTTCCTAGGTACAGTATATTATTATTAAAGCCAATTACATCTTTCTAAGTGCTATGATAATGGACTGTGTGCCTGGCTTTAGGAAACACCCAAGTTCATAGTTAGTGCACATTGCAAAATGCTGTTTTCATTTCAGCTTGCGTGCCAATAGTTATGACCCGAAATATCTCAAACTTGTCGGCCACCAGATGACTAGTTAGTGCGTGCTACTGTTTTTCATACCTTTACCAGGGGTCAAATAGTGAAAAACATGTTTTATGCAATATTTCAACAAGATGTCATATATTTAGTATTTTGATGTACATATCTATCACATTTAGTACTTGTAAGAAACCTGTTGTTTAGGGCAATGGTGATTTCAGGACAGCCTATGTCATTGTGAATTTATTATTTGTTATTAAGATCAATTATGTTGTATACCCTCACTATACATTACAATGCATATTTGCATTCTGGTTTTGATTCTGCTACTGGGCCATAGCTGGTACAGTAAGTAATTCATGTGGCATCTCGTCTTATAATGCTATGCAAAATTATGCAAAAGATGTGTAGCAATATTTGTACACAGGAACCTTTCTACTTTGTAGAGAAAAAGGTTCAATGATAAATGATTCTCTGCCTTTTCATAATGTTGTGCTTTTTCTTTCTTGTTCAGAATATTGTAAAGCACTAACTGGCTGCTGTCTCTGCTGAATTCAACACATGTGTGATTCGAGGCCTTTAATTGGGATGGAGCAGTCTTCACTTTTCAAGTCTGTTACATTTTTACATTTTCAAACCCAGAAATTGGCTGACTGGCTGAACAAAGTGGAATAACTTCAAGAGAGGATTTGCTGGACATTACACCTCATTGTAGAAAACTATTTTGCAGTTTTAAGTATTTTTTTTCCCCCATTTGTTTTTCCTTTTTTGTTGTTGGTAGGAGTTACCGGTAATTTCAGTAGCTCAGTCATGTTAGCTGACCAGTAAAACTAGAATCACAAATGTATCCAGAACTGGCTCTCCTGCTACCCTTCGTCTTTCTCGGTAAAATGAAGACCAAAACGAGGCTGATATGCGTGGGCGTTACGTTCATAACCGCCGCGGTCCTGTTGGGTTTTCACATAGGTCGGATCTCGGTGCAACGCGAAATGAAGCCCTACGAATGGAGGGAACTCTCTAGGCCCTCAGACCTCTCGGACGGTCGACGGCGTCAATCTAGTAATCGGTCTGCCAAGAAAGCTGAGGTGGAGCCAGATTATCTGCAGGTGATCGAGGAGTTAGACATTAAAGCTAAAATCCTCCAGGAAGCCAACGAAGTACTCGCGAAGAGGGGGATGGGAGAGGGCCAGTTACAAGAGAGGGAGGTATTGAACAATGGCAACCAAAAAGTTGAAGAAGGAAGGAACTTTCCCAAACCCATCACTCTGAAACCAAGACACAAAGCTCAAGACAATCATCAACAGGTATGTTATTAAAGGCATTGAAGGCTCGCCCCAAACCGCGTGCGGCCATCTGAAAAAGTTAACTTTCTGTTGCTTGCAAGTGAAGTTTTCTTCTTGTCGCTACAAAATGCAGATAGTAATGAAACATGATACCTTAATTGTTATCTTTAGCTGGACCTGAGATGTCCATCGTTGTATCGTTTGTATACTGTGCTGTGGGTATTGACCGCAGCTGTATGTACTGACTGTACACTAGTGTCTATTATTACCGATTATTATTTAACTCGAGAGGTCTTACTTTTGTAAAACTTTTAAGTTTAATATATATGTTAACTCAATCAAATCAAAAGGAGTTTAAACCCTGGTCGACCTCGCGAGAGGTCCTACGGGGGATAAGAAGTTTGTTTTTATAGAATAGACACTTTTTTTTTTTCTCCTTCTTGTTAACCAGTCCATATGAGGGACTTTACATAGCACGGTAAGTTTTGCACATTTCTCTGTGTGCAAAATCAAACTTTTGGCAGTTCACAAAGTTGGCCAGCACTTTACGTCTTGTAACTTATAGAGAATATAGAACTACTGTAGGCTACACTTCAACAACCTTGATCATTTTCTGTTATTTCATTACCGTAGCAGATCATCCATGAACATTTTCTAATGGTTTGCTTCTAGGATATGCCAGTGAAATTCTCAGCTCGTGAGGCCCAACCATTGCAAAAGACCATTCCAAACCAGCCAGACAATAAAAGCCACCACCATGTAAATTCCAAGCCAGCTGATTCTCCTCCAGCCAATCAGGGAGGACCACAACATGTCAATCAAGATGAAGCAACAAATCAGAGAGAAGAGATAGCTAAGGCACACCCTCCAGCTCTGTCAGCAGCCAATCAGCAAAAGGTTGAGGCAGCCAAGGCAAATGTGAACAGACAAAATGTCCATTATGCCTTTGAACCAATCGAGATTCTTTCAGAACCCGATCCCCTCGAGGAGGTCGGTGTCGAACCTGTCGTTGATGTCTTTGGGAAGGAACTCCGATCTCATAGAGAATGGTAAATGCTCGTTTTAAAACATAAATTTTGTGAACGTCAACTCGCAAACCTCCTCCCCAGAAGTTTTTCATTTTGCTTAAAAGTTTCTAGCAGTTTTCAATAGTTCTTTCCTAGAGATTCCTTCATCTCCATATAATAGTCGGCAGTTATTTTTACGACGCTTAAGCGACCACAAATGTGGGAGAAACCCGCACGGGCCTATGAATTACAACTAACACGTCGGGTCGCTTCCAATCCAACGATTTAACTCAAATTTGGAATCTTTTCAATTTAGAAAGTTATTTCAGATGGGAAAACCGTCGATTGCTCTTGGGTAATAAACCCACCTTACTATGACCCGGCCGGGTATCAAATCCGGAACCTCCCGATTGCTAAGCCTCATTGCTTCAAATTCCACCGCCTTTTTCCACTCTGCCTCAGCACTTGCCCTTCAGCAATTATTACTTGCTTGAATATTCATGATATATTCATGATATATATATTGCTTGAATATTCATGATATATATATTCATGAATAATCTTGAATATTCATGAATAATGATGAATCATCTCAGTATTTGCTAAATGATCTGAGAGTGGCAGTAAAATGCTTATTGAAAAATCTGAGCATGAGTGATTATTAAAGATCTGAATTTCTAGAAAATATTTGAGGCAATCCTGATTATCTTTAACAATTTCCTGTTAAAGAGAAACAAGAAAGGTGGTGTATTCTTGTACTAAGTTAGTTTAGTTTAGTAGAAAAAAAAGGATCAGGAGGGACACGCAAGTCCCCATCAAGGAGAGAAAAAAAACTGAAGACACAAACACTCAGACCCGATAACAATGCTTAAAGTGCTTGTCCAAAGCATTCTTAAACCCATTCACACTATTTGAAAGTACAACTTTCGTAGACAAACCGTTCCACTCATTCACAACCCTATTAGAAAAAGAGTTATGCCGAATATTAATCCTTCTTTGTGACTATTGGAGTTTAAGACAATGACCTCTGGTACAACTACTCGTACTAAGTACTGTATCCTTTGAGATGTATGTTAGGTACCAAGCTGCCATGTGTACTTGTCAAGAATCTCATAACAGGGTTTAACTTCATAACCAGAATTACTGTGAAAACACAAAAAATTAAGAGAAGAAGAATTGTGAACACTGCAGTATGCAACGTATACTGTATACAAAACAGAAGATGAAATGTAGATAAATATCACATAGTGTGGTGACATAAAAAAATTCCAAACACTAAAAACAAGAAAAAAAGTTAAAAAAAATATTTGCTTTATTCTTCAGTCTCTCATTGCACAGAAGTACTGTGTAATGCTTTAAGCATGTTATTTGTATGTCATCAGTCATTAGCTAATATGACTATATTAATTAAAATTAATATTAATTAACACGTCTAATTACTCTTCCACAGATGTGGGCATCAATTGTATACTTAGTATCATTCATGCTATTTCTATAATAGCTCTCACCCGGTTGGGACAATCTTCCGCTAGACTGTACTCTCATGTCCTGCTTCAGAGCACTCGTAGTGTCGGCATGAGCACTGAGCAGTACGATTATCATGTTTCTATCAGATAAAAGGTTAGGAACTGTTTGTACTGTTAGTACCAGTGCTTTGAAGCATGATATAAAAGGACAGTTTAGAGAGGTATAAGCATTGGAATCAGATAAAGGTTAGGAACTGTTTGTACTGTCAGTACCAGTGCTTTGAAGCATGATATGAGAGGACAGTATAGAGAGGTATTTAGCATTAGAATCAGATTAAGGTTAGGAATAGGAACTGTTCGTAATGTCAGTACGAGTGCTTCGAAGCATGTTGTGAGAGGACAGTATACAGTGGTATTAGCATTAGAACCAGATAGAGGTTAGGAACTGTTTGTACTGTCAGTAAGAGTGCTTTTAAAGCATGACATGGGCAGACAGTATATAGGGGTATTATCTTTAGAATCAGATAAATGTTCGAAACTGTTTGTAAGTACTGTCAGTTCTCATGCTTTGAAGCATGATATGAAATTGTCCCAACTGGCTGTTGTCATTGTAGCATACTGTACTTTACTTACGACCCGAAAAATCGATAGAATTGCCGAAATAAACAGCATTTCTCAGCACATTTAAAATAAATCTGGAACATGTTGTGACTTAAGTTTCCCTGGAGCATAATAAACCTTGCCATTTCTATGTTCCGGAGGAGATGTAATGAGCATGTTTTGTGAGAGGAAGCTCTTTTTACAACGCGTCGATTGTTTTTGATGTCCCTGCAGCATTCATCTCTCGGTGGTCGTCTGCGGTGACAGGACGGAGGAGACCTTGATCATGTTAAAGTCAGCAGCCGTCCTCACCAAGACTTGTCTCGTCTTTCACATTTTCGCGGAGGAGGAATTACAAGAGGGAATAAGAGACCTGGTGAGATTTTTTTTTTCAAAATATTCAAAATATGTCTCAATTTACAAGATTTGGCAATCAGAGTTTGCGGAATGATGAATAATAACGGTACCTGCCATTGTTTATTTTATTTTATTTTTTTCTTTGGGGGGTGGGCGTAAGTCATTTCTTTAACTCTTTCAAAAGTGGAACTGATTTTTTCATGAAAAAAAAAGGAAAAGGGGGTGAGGGACTGATGGATTGTGAATATTGACTTACTTATGAGAATTGGTTAACCTACTGTACTCACGCTGGGCCAGGGTGGCATCCACCTAGCTAGCCATCCAGGAAATCACATCAATTTGTTTGGGATTAAAATAAGAGTTAAGGTTCATGGAAGTCAGTAAGTAGTCGGTAAGATGTCTGGTTGGCCGATCCATGTTTACTGTTTTTTTTTAAAGCAGTTAACCTATTCATGTACTGTTACTTTGTGCTACTGATGTATGTATACAAATGCTGTATGACTATAATGACTATACTGTATATACTGTATACTGTATATGACTATACTAGACTAGACTAGACTATATATACTACATGACTATATATACTACATGACTATATATACTATATGACTATACTGTATATACTGTATACTGTATATGACTATACTAGACTAGACTAGACTATATATACTACATGACTATATATACTACATGACTATATATACTATATGACTATACTGTATATACTGTATACTCTATATGACTAGACTAGACTATATATACTATATGACTATATATACTATATGACTATACTGTATATACTGTATATGACTAGACTAGACTAAACTAGACTAGACTATATATACTATATGACTATATATACTATATATACTATATGACTATACTGTATATACTGTTTACTGTATATGACTAGACTAGACTAGACTATATATACTATATGACTTTATATACTATATGACTATAATGACTATAATGACTGTACTTGATATCATGTGTCTCTGTCGTTTCAGTTAAACAGTTGGCCCGAGTCCTTCAAGGGGCGTGTCACAGAGTATGTCTACCCGATCACGTTCCCATCGGGAGAGAACAAGGACGAGTGGAAGAAGGTGTTTAAGTTGTGCGCTACTCAGAGATTATTCTTACCGGTGAGTCAGAGGTGCCCAGAGCCAGATCGGGTGGGTCTCTGAGTTAGTTACGTCACTGTTTCGTATTTCAATGTTAAATTTGTCTTATTTTTTATCTCAATACATTACATGTATAGAGATATTGTAACAGTAAGTGGGACTTTCTCTTCTCTTAAAAAATTTTTCAGCGTCTTCAAACAAAGTTCTTTTTCTCTGGAATTTCCAGAGCAAGAATATATCATATAGACCAACAAAAGTTACTATTTTTTATTCCAGAATTGTATCTCATTCTGTGACTTTTTCACCGATTTATGTCCAAATCGGGCCAATTTGGACTGAAAACACACTTTGTCAGACCTGTTTTGCACACGCTCCAAAACTTATGTTTTATGAAAGAGAGTAGAATAGAACTGTCTTTCAACAGTGGTATCGTCTAAAGTAGGGTCCTATGTATTATATATTTTATTAACATTTTAAACTTTCATTTGTTGTTTACAGGTAGGTATTAATAAGAATTTTACTACCTGTATATGACATTTAATGGCTTATATTTGCTTTATTTGATGTTTAAATGATTTTTCTTTCTTAAAACAACACTGAGCTGCCGCCCCTACTTTTAGTAAAAAGGTCCGTTTTTGATGATTAAGCCCCGCCCCCAAGTCTGTTTTGTAGCAGATTGGCTATGACTCATAACAGCTACATGTTAGATATACGAAAATGGCTACCCTCGCGAACAATTTTCTGTTCTGTAGTTAGGTACGCGAGGTGTTAGTGTATTGCATGCTAATTACATTCTGTACTGCTGAATTCTACGTAGGCTAGTGCATTTAATTTAATTAGGCCTTCGTTTTTGTAACATCCATTTAAGGATAGTACTGGTGTTCAGGTAGCTTTTCAGAGCAAGGGCCATGATAAGTTTGTTTGATTGCCCTTCATGTATTTTGTATAATTACGTATACACATTCTTGTATTTCTGAAGGCTACTTACTGTAGGCCTAGTGCAATATATATATAGGCCTAGGCCCCTAGGCCTATTAGGCTTTCAGTGATAGCCACATTAGCATTGTACTGGTGTTCAGACAGCTTTTCCTAGGAAGGACCAGGGTAAGTTTGTTTGATGGGTATGTATAAAAGAGGAGCCGGCCATAGCATCACAACTTTGATAAGACTATAAAAATTGTATAAGGTTATGTTTTATTTATAAGGATATAAGATGTATAAGGTTATAAGAAGTATGTTTAGCTTTCTTTTGAACCTGTAATGTTTGACATCAAATGTACAAAGAATTAAAATAAAATAACAAAATGGAGAGGAACTGAGGTGGCTATTAGGGGAAGAGGAGGCCACCTATCACTTGCATATAAAACCTTGTAATCTTCTTTTACATTATTTTTTCCAAGTCATAAATCCATGAAATCTTCATGTCCAAAAAATTGAGATGGAAAAACGTGGGTTGTTTTGATATCTAGAAGTGAACACAGTTTTGATGGTAGTCACCACTACAGTCTTCAGTAACATACAGTAGGTCAATAGGCCTAGCTCTCAAGGCAGGCATCAAGAATATGGTCGAGTTGTTCGCCTCTTCTAATTTGGCTGTTGTCATTGACGTCAAACTATATGACCAAAAAGTCCAACAGAGACTGACCTAAGATGAAGGATACCACATAAAAAACAAGTTCTTAAATATTCTATGACATTACTAAACCTTGCAACGTCGTTCTTTCGACTAACAGGCAATGAGCGCTAAAGGCAAGACTAGCAGGATAAAGTGTAACCTGCAGAGACTATTCGTGGCAAAGTAGCAAAAATGCAAGTTATGTATTTGTTGTACCATGATTGATATTGATAATTGTAGAGACAGAGCAAAGATTTGAAATTAGGAATCAAAATTAAAACTTCCAGTATTGAGATACTGCATCATTGATGCTCTTGTTTGGTTATGTAAGTGAGAATGCACTTTACTTTATCAAAAATAAACTCCGATGCCCCACTGTACTTTCCCAGGCACTCTAACCGACCCCGGTCCCCAGGGTTGTTGCTGGCTGACCCCTCCGGGCTTCTCGTCATGCCTGCAGTTTGATCAAAGTTATATTCATTCATTTATTTATCGACTTTGATTTTGAAAATCTTCAAAGCAAGGAGACTGTCAGGAGGCAAAATATGCCTTTTTTTATAATATTTAAAATGTTATGTTTACTTCATACAGTCTGTTTGAAAGAAAAAAAACTTACTGCATGCTTCAGTAAAAATTAACAAATGTTCCTTAACAGTAGAATCAAACTTGTACTGTTGCAATGAGCCAAAAATGGGACCCCCCCCCAAAAAAAAAAAAAAAAATCAGCTTTAATCAACTTTGGTATTTCATTTTGTTAAGGGTCTGGAAACCTTATTTTTTGTTTTTTATTATATATATATATTTTTTTAATTTTTTTTTATTTATTTACTATTGGCAACTCTGGTATATTGTTTATTGTACTGTCAAGCTTAGTACGTAGCTTTTGCCCTAAACTGCTAATATTTGAATTCACATTTCAATTTATCCCCCTCTCTCTCCTTCAAAGGATCTGCTTCCGAAGGTCGATTCCCTGCTCTACATAGATACGGATATTTTATTCATCAGACCCCTGGAGAGAATTTGGCAGTTCTTCCCAAAATTTAATTCGACCCAGCTAGCCGGCCTGGCACCCGAGCACGAGGTCCCGAACATCGGTTGGTACAACCGGTTCGCGAGGCACCCGTATTACGGCAAGACCGGGCTGAACTCCGGGGTCATGCTCATGAACCTGACCCGGATGAGGGACTTCAGATGGACCAATCGAATCATACCGTTTTACAGGCAGTACAGGTACAAGATTACCTGGGGCGATCAGGATCTTATTAATGTCATCTTTTATTTCCATCCAGGTGAGAATCTAACTTCATGTAAATCAACAGTTATATAAAACAAAAATATAAAAAAAATAAATTGATTTTTAATTTTTTTTTAAAATATGTTGCTCATGTGACCTTTTTTTCATGTAGTTTCTAAGGATCAGTTGCAAAGAATGTATTATTTTTATTATTATTACTATTTAGAAATTTATGTAACTCTGTGTTGAATAGACCTGTGTGAATTTATTGATACTAAATATTCCCACAGATTCTGTTCAGCGTGGGTAAATGCAGACCCCTTCATTTATACAGATCGACGGATAAATTGCTGAAAAACATCAGATGCTTTCAATTTTTGACGCTTTATTTTTTTAATTTTTTTTTGTGATCAGATAAAGTCTTTGAATATCCTTGCGAGTGGAACTACAGACCAGATCACTGTATGTATGGGAATAACTGCAGACGGATCGAGACTGAGGGGATCGGCGTGATCCACGGTAATAGAGGAGTCTATCACAACGAGAAGCAGTTGCCCTTCAGATCGATTTACGAAGCGTTCCGGGATGTAAGTTTCATCTTTTGTTAGGTCCTGGTCGATCAATTTTCAACAAACAAACCGAGAAAGAAAGAAAGAAAGAATGCAGGAAAGATACTGCTACAGCGTGTCATGTTTTGGTGTTCAAGGCTCACGAAAAATATGAAATGAAATGAAGTTAAGCATACATTTAGCAAAGAGTTACGACTGTGGTGCTTAGCAACTGTAGCCTAACATTAGTTCAGCATTAGTGTGTAGGCTTCATGGTAAGCTGCAAGATTATGTTTTGGTCTTGAAAAGGTCATGGAGTTTTCAATTATATTTGTTTTAATATCGTGGGAACCGTGGCCAAGAAGAATCTATATTTTTGAAGTCATCGTTTTGTGAGTTTCCACTCAGTGACTGTTACCAGGGGCTTCGGAAGCTATTTGGGATTGGTACGGCAGATCAGAGTGTGGCCATCTATCATAATTATTGGGGGGACGTTTGGTAGGTCAAACCATGGAGCTATAATAGCTCCATGATCAAACTCAACCACGGTGGCGCGTAGCGTAAAGGAGAAAATTTTGAAAAAAAAATGCATCCCAGATTGCAGGAAACGGCACTTCCCGAGCTTGAAAACAAGACCCCTGCCATGCCAGAGTTGTCACATTTAGCCTACTTGCCGTCATCATTATTGAAAATTATTGAAAAATATACCTCCCAGATTGTTTTTTGCCATTTTTTTCTTAGTACTATTTTTTTTAAATCTTTTTTCTTTTGTGCCGTGAATATTGCCCCTGGTTACATCCTATTTCTTTTCTCCCTTTTAACAGTTTCAACTGGGAGCGGCGATATCGACAGGTCTGGTACAACCCTTGAAGGAGAAGTGGACGCATTCCAACCTCATGAATATGTATTGCACAAAAGCCCTACGGAAACCGATACTTTCGACGCTAGCCAGGTACACTTAAATCGGTTTCATGATATTTCGCCGGGCAATGATTAAAAGCTTACCTAAACTTTCATTATAGATCATGTAATATCTCAAAGTAAAGCATTCCTCTTTATTTATTTATTTAGTTTGTTTTCTGTTACTAGTAAAACTGTCATAGATATTGTTGGTTTATAATGGAAGAAACAAGTCTAGCCAATATATATATATATATATATATATATATACATTGATCTCCCCAAATGTGTTTAGATTGGTTGAATAAGTGTACCATGTGTATTCCTTTGTTTATAAAGTTACATTTTAAGTTTAAATTGAGTCTTTTCTTACAGTACCTCTGAGGAGGTATAAGAGCCATATCACAAAGTAAAATAGGCTAGTCAATTTACTTATTAAACACCACCACCCCCCCACCCACACCCCCACCCCCACCCCACCCCCAAAAAAGATGGAAAGAAAAGATCAAAACAGTTGTTGGCCTTGCCCTATGCAAAAGTAGCAACAAAAAATTAATAATTAGTAATAATAATAATAATCAGAAGTTGAAAAGCTTTGACAGTTTCACCAAAGATGAAACTTAGTCAAAAGCAAAACATTGTTTTTCAGTTTTTGGTGATGGCCTTTCGCTTCATGCCTGCAGGGAGTGTACCTTGTTGCGTGGCTTTTTCGATATGCTTGTTGTGTTGAGAGCAATTTTTTTTTGTAGTGTGTCCTTTCAACACTGTCGATAATGCTTTCACCAAGTGTACTTAATCGTTTGATATTTCGGTTAAAAAACAAGATCGTTTAATTTATTTTGAAGATTTGAGTTTTCAAAGCAGCTTTGTCAGTTTAAAATGACAGTTCCTTTCTTCTTTGTTTTGTGTACTATTTGTTTGCTGTATGTTTACTGACCTTCCACAACAGTCAATACATAGGGATTTAAGTAACATTTTTTTTTACATAAAAAAAAAAAAAAAAATTTTTTTTTATATGGGACGGACAGGACTGTGATTCTGTGAATGTGTTCCTCTATCACCAGCCAAATATTTTCTCTAGATTATCCTTTTTAAAGATATCAAAATTAAAGCTGAAGGTTGACAGTGTTGTTTTGAGGCCAGGCGCCCCTCCCCCCCCCTCCCTCACGCAACTTTACAATACTGAAAGCCCTGGTCATTGGTAACTTGTCACACCCACTCACCAAAAGTGTGCACAATTCAAACAATCCCTCCTGCCCACAACTATATTTACAAAGTTACCTCAGAAGGTCCCCATTTATACACCTGAGTGAAGAGAGGGCAATTAAGATCACAAGTCCACACACTGCCTTAACCGCTTGACCCCAATGCCCTCTGTAACTCGGGTGTAACTTAGAGTGTGCCTAATCACTGTACTGTACTTGACACTTTGTTTAACACAATATACTGAGGTAATTTTGTACAAGTATGCCAGTATATATATATATATATATATATATATATATATATATATATATACACAATCTGAAAAGGTTTATCGGCTGCAGGATGAATCTCGAGAAAAATGAGCTTAAAAATCTGTATGAAATTTAAAGAATCTTAAAATTCTGAGTAGATTTTGGTAAATTTACAAAAATTCACTATAATTGTGTAGTGTTATAAATGCTTGAATTTATAGTGTCGACTTTCAATATAAAGTAAGTACAAATTTAAGGTTAAAATTCTCCAGTAATGTATTTGGCATTGTGAATAACACTGACCCAGTATCAAAAGTTTGTCTGCCCGGGTTGCAAAGTGTTTGAGAACTAAAAAAAAAAAAAACACTTTCATTTGGAGAAAAGGTCTTGAAGTCTTAGTTCAGCAAATTATACCGATTCGATTAAGAGAAGCACTCGGAAGGTTTTTGTCGGTAAAATTGTCAAGGAGACCATTTCTCTACTAGTAAATTCTTTCGATTTGTAAAATATTCTGTAAATGTGACAGTTACGGTACAAACAAGTGCACAACATTTTCAATTTTTACTTAACTTAGAGATTTAACGAATGACACATGATGCTGATTCCTTAATATCGGTCGGATGGGAAATCTTATCAGTAAATTAGGATTTTTCAAATATCTGTTTTAAGTCTATCATTGTTGCAAAGTTTTAATTTTTCTGCTACACAGATGCAAGAACACAAAGTATGTATTTAATCATGTCAGAGCTATTTTTGGCTAGAGTTTAGGGAAAGAAACATTGTATCCAAACCTTTTGTATCATTTAACAATCAACATCTTCTTATAAATAGGATGATTCAAAATCAAAATTTGTACATAATATTAACAGAAAAATAGTGAGATATAAGGTTAAAATCATAATTAGCAAATTTATGTCTTTTGTTGGTGATAATTATC
This sequence comes from Apostichopus japonicus, assembly GCF_037975245.1. Taxonomy (NCBI): domain Eukaryota; kingdom Metazoa; phylum Echinodermata; class Holothuroidea; order Aspidochirotida; family Stichopodidae; genus Apostichopus; species Apostichopus japonicus. The sequence continues at coordinate 13,967,945 of NC_092576.1, read as the reverse complement.
AAATAAGCTATTTAACAGTTTTTTTGTGCAACATTCAGGGTTTGGGAATAGAGAGATAGTAGTATAGGTCGTGTGAAAAGTCAAATATTTATTGGGGGCAGTCGGGGGAGATGGTTGACGTATTTGTGACTTCCACTCGACAAGTTGTAATATATTATATCATTAAATAAATTACCAAAAACTGCCAGAAATTACCAAAAACAACATTACGTTAAAAAACAAAGGATGTTTCTATTGTTTTAGGCCAATCTCATTGTCTGTTTATTCCTTTCTGTTTATAGCTCATTTCCTTGTTTAGTGTTTTTTTCGCTGTTGTTATCCTTTAGCTTTTAGGATCCTAACACATTCTGTAGTCTGTGTTTATTCAGTTGATAGTTTCATTTGGGATAATTTCCATATTAAATCAGTCTTCTGTTCAGACAATATATATATATTTTTTCTCTCCAAATGTCGATGGCCACCTTGCACCGTGATCCCGTTTGTCGTTTATTTAGTGGATCGTGCTGATCCCAGTGATCCGTATACACAACACGTGTGCTCAAAAATATATAAAATTCTAGATTCCGTTCAAATGAAGTGTAGCTAATTTCTATGTGCCTACTGTATGTCATATATCTCTATAATATATAAACCGCTAGTTGTGATTCGCACAGTTTTTCAGGAGAACTTTGTCCTATTATTGTTGTCTTGTGTAAATCAGGGGTTCTCAAAGTTTGTATATATATATGAGGGTAAGAGGTGGAAGGGGGTGTGGGGGGGGGAGAATCGAGCAAATGGACCAGACCAGGCAGAATCAAAATGTTACTACACCACCCAGATTGAGTAATTTGTAGGTTGCTAGGATGGTAGGGTGTTCAATACTAAGGCCACATTAAGACATGTAACCAATTAGTGCAGGATTGTGCACCATTGTTTTTTTTTATGGGACAGTGGGCCGGATTAGGCCTGCAGGTCCCCCCATGTGAGGACTGTTGATGCACAACCATATAAAATGAAACTAAATTTGTTCTACTCATTCTTTTGACCAACTGGTCAAATTCTGGCTAGAAAGCAGATAGCAATAAGTGAAGAAGTAATATGTTATTACTGAGAAATATGTTGGAAAATTTGCCTTTCTCAAAACATTTTTTATATTTTTATGGATGAATGTGATTAATAAAAGTTGAGATAAAAATGGATTTAAGAAGGTTGGGTGGTAGAGGGTGTTAGTGAGGTAGGTAGGTAGGTAGGTAGGGGTAGAACTCCTAGGGGTGGAACTCCTGGGGTGGAAATCCTAGAAATAGAAGTACACTCCTGCAATGAGTTCTTGGTGTAATTTTTTAAGCCGTTTCAAACAAATTGGATGTCCAGGTTTTGTACAGTGTTTGCGTCTATCTGTTTTTCCGTGCATAGTAAATATAAAATAAAATAAAAACGACACATTCTCAAATTCATTTGAAAGACGTAAGGGGCTGAAACATTATACTGCATTGAACATATATATTCACAGGGTGAACTACTCTAAGCATCAAAAATACCTTGAATATATAGATATATATGATGTACTTAAGTTTGAGTTTAATATATCTAGTAGTATCCTAATTTTTTTAACTTGAACGTCAATAGTTTTGCAGACGACCAGTTTTACAATCTTCTGAAAAATATTCAAAATCGTTTTATGATCATGGCCGACACCAGTCGTGGTCTACGACCAGTTTATCATCGCATTCCCACGTAGGCCACTTCACACCCGAATTTTTTTTTTAGGCTAATGTATAGTATCATTGTACGGTGGTAGGTGGTGACATTCTTCTCAGGTACGCAGTGCCAAAGTAGATCGCTCACCCGAACATTAACCGTGAACATGCATACATAGCGTCCATTTCATTTCACATTTCGTCTGTGATAAAAGTCGCTTGACGTGACTCTGTCAAAAGTATGGTCTCAGATCTGATCTTTTCCGTGACTTTTACTCTTGGCATCCTAATGTTGCTATTTAAAGAAGATGCCATTTGTTTGCAAAGTTATAGTTTGAACTTTGAACTGACTTACGGTGTAGGAGGAGTTTGCGACACACTGGGTGGGGTTCACAGTGGATCAATTCGTTGATTCTCTCCATATTCGGCGACTTGTCTTAGAAATTGTACCACACAGCCATATCCTGTGTTTGCCATTTGTAACGTACCCAGGATGCACATGTAGTAGTTAAAAGTGAATTTCTCATTGATTAACACACATGACATGATACGGTACTGTATATAAACGTATCGGATTCACTTTCACAAATAATATCATATATGTTTTTCTTTTTTTTTCCACGTTTTATTTAAATTTTATAGTAGTATATATTTCTTTTGAATTTTTTTTTATGATATAGTTGTATACATATATCCAGATAATCATTATACAGATAAAGATTTCATATATTTGACATGAAAGGTTGCAAAAGTCTAGTGGTATTGTTATGTTTAACTGACCGGTCTTTAACCAGTTAAAGCAGCATTTTGCGTCCTTTTCTATGGTTTTTCTGCCATAACGACAAAACAAAACTAGCTAATCTGTTCAAATCTTACTTCAAATGGTGGCATAAAAGTCGAAAAATTTACAACTTTGTTTTTCTCCAAGATATTTTCCGTTGGGATCCAAATAAACCTCGCCCATAATATGAATATTTGAAAGCTACAAACGTCATTGACCAATATGTAATACAACACCATGAGTGATTTGTGTAGGTTGTCTATGGCAGTCATACCAGGGAGCTGTTAGAGTCCAGCTCGCTGGTTGTACACAGTAACCAACTCGACGTTTTGAATCTCTTTTGAGCAACGACTCATAACTATACCTGCATCTCTGATTGGTTGAATTCAAACTAGTGGGTTGGGGGAACTGTGTGCGATTAATATTAAATGTGTAATTTGCCAGACGACACTTTTCTCATTATCTGCAAATGTCCTTAATTTACTCGCCAATTAAGGCTATGGGCAGGGAAAAAACTTGGCTTATATCTTAGTTTGCTGTTTTGTGATTGATATATGTAAAAAAACTTGTTGGTTGCAAAAATATGGAAATTGGTGACAAAACGCGAAATGCTGCTTTAAAGACATGGTCCTATTCACTGACTGTCACAGGTAGGGGATTTATAAATATTTAGCAGGTTGATTTATTGTCCTTCATTTATAATAGTAATCATGTGAAGCATTTATTTGATTATTGATCAAGTGGTCATGTGACTATCCACCAAGCCATTAAGCGATTATTGACCAAACAGTTATGTAATTATTGACCAAAGGGTTATGCAATTATTGACTAAGCGGTTATGTGGCTATTGACAAAGCGGTTATGCGGTTATTGACCAAGCAGTTATGTGATTATTGACCTAGCGGTTGTGACATGCTTCATGAACTAAGTAACTGTTTTTTTGGTCAATAGGGAAAAATGCTCAGAATTCATGAATTTTTTTAGAAAATTTAAAATGAGATTAAATCTCTGATTATGATGAAAAAGGAATGTTTTTTGGAGTGGTTTAGTTTTTTTTTAACCATCATGGAATCAGTAAAGAATAGCTTGTGATTGCTGGTGAAGGTTTGTAGGAAAGGATCACTGTCTGGGAAAAGTTGGTTTTACAGGGTATTTTTTGAGCCTCTAAAAGTGTAACTACAGCAATTACTATAAACAAGGTTCACTTTGCATTTTTCTCATCTATAATTTATAAACTCTTCCCGATAAATATAAAGAAACTATCGTTGCATAGCTACCAGGTTGCTTGCATGTATGATTAAAATTTTGATGTTTTACTTGTGCTTTGGTTGAAAACTATATTTTGTATGGATGTATTGGCTGTGCTGTCATAGTATTAAAACATGGCTCTGTAATATTTTATTCAGGGATCTAAGGTGGGTTGTTGGTTGTATAATTAGTTTTCACTGTTCCTTGTTTGTATTGTAATTTTTGGGATTCTTCTGGCATAGAAATTTTACAAAGTGAAAGGTATCTGTCCCAAATTGGAAGAATTTCAACTGTTTATGTATGTGAACCATTTAAGGCCTACAGTGGATCTGTACCCATATTCTTGCATAATTGTCTGTACCCTGTACTGGTACTCACTATTTGGTACTCAGTAATGGTGCACTCCTTTATGGATCTGTACTGGTATTCTCACAGAATAATTACCTGTACTCTGTACTGGTACTGTATGCAGTATTGGTACTCCCCTCTATGTATCTGTACTGGTATTCTAACATAGTAATTGCCTGTACCCACTACTAGTACTCAGTACTGGTAGTAATGGTACTCCCCTTTATGGATCTGTACTGGTATTCTAACATAGTAGTTGCCTGTACCCACTACTGGTACTCAGTACTGTATGCAGTATTGGTACTCCCCTCTATGTATCTGTACTGGTATTCTAACATAGTAGTTGCCTGTACCCACTACTGGTACTCAGTACTGTATGCAGTATTGGTACTCCCTTCTATGGATCTGCACTGGTATTCTAACATAGTAGTTGCCTGTACCCACTATTGGTACTCAGTACTGTATGCAGTATTGGTACTCCCCTCTATGGATCTGCACTGGTATTCTAACATAGTAGTTGCCTGTACCCACTACTGGTACTCAGTACTGTATGCAGTATTGGTATTCCCCTTTATGGATCTGCACTGGTATTCTAACATAGTAGTTGCCTGTACCCACTACTGGTACTCAGTACTGTATGCAGTATTGGTATTCCCCTTTATGGATCTGCACTGGTATTCTAACATAGTAGTTGCCTGTACCCACTACTGGTACTCAGTACTGTATGCAGTATTGGTATTCCCCTTTATGGATCTGAACTGGTATTCTAACATAGTAGTTGCCTGTACTCAGAGGTTCTGGTACTCTGTATTGTATGCAGTATTGGTACTCCCATCTATAGATCTGTTCGTAATTGTATTCTGGGCAATTTGGAAGATACTAGAGGTACAGAGTACATATTGAGTACTCGTAATCACTAATTTTATGAGCCAAGAACATGCTACAGTAGTACTCCAAAACCAGTTGAATTCTACTTGAACCCATAATCATGATATAGCAATCGTTAGTACAAGCGTGGAGCCGTTAATTAGCTCCATGGTACAAGCGTAAGAGTTATTGGTGTTGGTTGCCAACAGACTCGAAACTGGTTGTTGGTTGCTTTAGCTCAGTAACTGCTGAACTGGAAACGAGTATTGTATAGAGTAAGAATTTAAATAGTTCGACAAAAGATATATGGTGTTACTTCAAGGCCGTGTCTCTTTCCTTGTATCAAAACAAGCCATTGTGTCTGTCCAGGTTTGGTATAGAACGTTTTATTTTCTTTTGGGGTCTTCTGTTATTCTTAGAAGGGCGAAATTTGCAAAGTGTGAAAGACTGACATTCCGTCTATTTAGCAGTGTGCATCAATTCAGTCTGTGACCTTATTTGATTCGGTCGGCCAAATTTTTTCAAAGTTAATATCAACCAACTTTGGAAAAAGAAAAGATAGACAGCTGATACGGGTGTGGGGGGGGTGGGGTGAGGGGTATAACAGGGTAACGTCCATAGGCGTAGGAGGCGGCGTGCTGCAGCCCCCAACCAAACTCTTTTTGTGAAAATTCGGGCAATATGATGAGAATTTTTTGGGCACCTACTGTACTGAAAGAAATTAATTTGCAATGTGTTTTTTAATGGTTAAACTGATGTTATTATTATTATCATCATTTTTGTAACGACTTGCCCAATAATTATAACCAATGTGGGATGGTAATATCATGGCAAATGATTGTATGTTGTTGCCATGTGACGTAATAACCCATGCATGCCTACTGTATATATGAAAAAATTTGGTCATTTTTTTCGCGCAAGTCATTATAGCCCCCCAAATCAAATTGGGCTCCTACGTCTATGGTAACGTCATGTGGTTTATCGAGCTGTGGAATTTGTTAAGAATATGTTAAATTTACTTTCATAATTTTTTTTTTTTTAGTCTTCTAATGTTTGATGTGTGAGTTGCTAATTGGGATAACACCACTACTAGTACACAGAACAGTGTCAAGCATGTTAGGAATATGTGATAAGTTCGGATTTTGTACCAAGAGATTTTATTCTGTGGTGACACCTGATTAATGAGTAAATAAGAATCATTTATATACATTTTCTGATCAATATTATATCAAGAGGGAATTTAACTTTACCCAAGAGATTTTACACAGTGGTGACTGCCGATCACCGAGTTATAAAAATCATTTACATTTTCTACCGCACACCATCAGATACTAAAACATGAAGGAATTTCTTTGTTTTCGGCAGTGGTTTCTGGTGTCATAGAGTTTCACACCTTTACTTTAATTTGCAGCTGCTTACAATGGAGTCAACTTTCGTTTGATATTCAAAAGCTCACGGTAGAAATTGTAAATCTGATATTCTGAAACGTTTACAGTGTATTTGATTACGTTGCGTAATGTCATTTGGAAACCTGCAAATTTGCTCTTAAAAAATATATGGAAACTTTTTCTAGCATTAGCTTTCTACAAATCTGCTAGACCACATGTATGTAAGGATGGGTACGTGTAAAGCTGTAAAGATTCCATGCACATTACATCCATATAGTACACACGGTACATCATTATTACGTGCAGTACAAATAATACCCCATACATTCTGTACTCCATCAATACACAATGACACATTCTGTTTTCCATCAATACACAGTAAAAAATAATACCCCATACATTCTGTACCCCATCAATACACAGTGACACATTCTGTATTCCATCAATACACAATAAAAAATAATACCCCGTACATTCTGTACTTCATCAATACACAATGACACATTCTGTATTCCATCAATACACAATAAGTATAATACCCCATACATTCTGTACTCCATCAATACACAATGACAAATTCTGTATTCCATCAATACACAATAAAATAATACTCCATACATTTTGTACTCCATCAATACACAATGACAAATTCTGTATTCCATCAATACACAATAAGAATAATACCCCATACATTCTGTACTCCATAAATACACAATGACAAATTCTGTATTCCATCAATACACAATAAAATAATACCCCATACATTTTGTACTCCATCAATACACAATGACACATTCTGTATTCCATCAATACACAATAAGAATATTACCCCATACATTCTGTACTCCATCAATACACAATGACAAATTCTGTATTCCATCAATACACAATAAAATAATACCCCATACATTTTGTACTCCATCAATACACAATGACAAATTCTGTATTCCATCAATACACAATAAGAATAATACCCCATACATTATGTACTCCATCAATACACAATAACACATTCTGTTTACCATCAATACTCAATAAGAATAATACCCGATACATTCTGTACTCCATCAATACACAATGACAAATTCTGTATTCCATCAATACACAATAAAATAATACCCCATACATTCTGTACTCCATAAATACACAATGACAAATTCTGTATTCCATCAATACACAATAAAATAATACCCCATACATTTTGTACTCCATCAATACACAATGACACATTCTGTATTCCATCAATACACAATAAGAATATTACCCCATACATTCTGTACTCCATCAATACACAATGACAAATTCTGTATTCCATCAATACACAATAAAATAATACCCCATACATTTTGTACTCCATCAATACACAATGACAAATTCTGTATTCCATCAATACACAATAAGAATAATACCCCATACATTCTGTACTCCATCAATACACAATAACACATTCTGTTTACCAGCAATACTCAATAAGAATAATACCCCATACATTCTGTACTCCATCAATACACAATGACAAATTCTGTATTCCATCAATACACAATAAAATAATACCCCATACATTCTGTACTCCATCAATACACAATGACAAATTCTGTATTCCATCAATACACAATAAAATAATACCCCATACATTCTGTACTCCATCAATACACAATGACACATTCTGTATTTTATCAATACACAATAAAAATAATACCCCATACATTATGTACTCCATCAATACACAATAACACATTCTGTGTACCATCAATACTCAATAAAAGTAATACCCCATACATTCTGTACTCCATCAATACACAATGACACATTCTGTATGTTATCAATACACAATAAAAAATAATACCCCATACATTCTGTACTCCATCAATACACAGTGACACATTCTGTATGTTATCAATACACAATAAAAAATAATACCCCATACATTCTGTACTCCATCAGTACACAATGACACATTCTGTATTCCATCAATACACAATAAAAATAACAGCCCATACATTCTGTACTCCATCAATACACAATGACACATTCTGTATTCCATCAATACACAATAAAAAATAATACCCCATACATTCTGTACTCCATCAATACACAATGACACATTCTGTATTCCATCAATACACAATAAAAATAACAGCCCATACATTCTGTACTCCATCAATACACAATGACACATTCTGTATTCCATCAATACACAATAAAAGTAATACCCCATACATTCTGTACTCCATCAATACACAATGACACATTCTGTATGTTATCAATACACAATAAAAAATAATACCCCATACATTCTGTACTCCATCAATACACAATAAAAGTAATACCCAATACAGTTAGCTCAGCATTCAGCTACCAACTGAGCATTTGCCAGTCAGTTTTCCATTATTCATTTACTTATATGAATATTTCTACTTATTATAGATGAGTTTGTTGTAGCTGTGCGGTACAAAATACTTTAAAATGCAATGATCTTTCATTTTATCCTTTTTTCATTCTCAGTACTACTTTCTATTTCTGTGTCGTTTGCTTTATTTTCTTGGAAATAAAATGTCTGAATTTGAGAGTTTTCTTTATCATCTTTCCATTATAATCTGTGTCTTACATAAAATGAAATTTCCATTGAAAGATCAAGAATGGTCAAGAGAACACATTCAATTCAAAGTTGACAATATTCTCAGCTGTTAGCCCCTCTGTCCCCCTCCCTTCCTTATTCTTGAACTATTCTCAGCTGTTCCCCCTCTCCCTCCCTTCCTAATTCATTCACTATTCTCAGCTGTTCCCCTCTCCCCTCCCTTCCTAATTCGTTCACTATTCTCAGCTGTTCCCCCTCTCCCCTCCCTCCCTTATTTTTTCACTATTCTCAGCTGTTCCCCCTATCCCCTCCCTTATTCTTTCACTATTCTCAGCTGTTCCCCCTATCCCCTCCCTTATTCTTTCACTATTCTCAGCTGTTTCCCCTCTCACCTCCCTTATTCTTTCAATATTCTCAGCTGTTCCCCCTCTCTCCCCTCCCTACCTCCCTTATTCTCCTTTTGGTATGTTTTTCCCCATCTACCTGCCCTTGAGCTTCATAATGCCTACCACACCCAGCGTGCCTATACACCCCCAACTGGAGGGGAGGGAGGATGGGGGAGGGAAGGAAGTGGGATGGGAGGGAGGATGGGGGAAGGAGGATGGGGAGGGAGGATGGGGAGGGAGAATGGGGGTGAGGAGGGAGGATGTGGAGGGAGGGATGATGGGAGGAGAGGAAGGAGGATGGGGAGGGATGGAGGATTGGGGAGAGAAAGAAGGTTTGGGAGGGAGGGATGATGGGAGGAGAAGAGGGAGGATGGAGAGGGAGGATGGGGGAGAGGAGGGAGGATGGGGGAAAAAATTGGGGGAGTGGGAGGACAACGTTTCAACATGGACTGCCAAAAAGGACTGATAACATCAATAGGACTTTTTTTCTTTGTATTTTGTTGAGTCCCAAAGTTAATATATGTGAATGCTAACAGTGTTTAATAGAATATATAAACACTCCCATTACAGAAAGGCATGGTTGTCATCTTGATATTAAACAGATTTCGACTCGCCTCTGCCTTCTGATACGCCAAAACACTCCATCGAGGCAGGTAAAGTGGAAGTATTCATCACAACTGCTTCTGCTAGTTTCGGGTCGCTGATTGCTCCAGCAAACTGGCAAGATAATTTTCACATCTTGATGCCATAAAACTGACTCGGTTTTCAGAAACGTTCCATCAAACATGGGCGTCGCCTCCGTTGGTTTTCACGACCGCCTATTGGCTCAACTGACCCGTGGCGAGGATATTCTTTGTGCGGACAGCACTGTTAGCTATCTGACCCCATCCGTCAGTATTCTGGCTTGACCAAACAGAGAACTGAATAATTCATCCCTGCAGAAAAATGAGAGAGTAAAAGAAATACATGAGAGAAGGGATATTTTTTTATCAAAAATGATATATTTGACATCAATGGCCTGAGAAATGAAACCGTTTACAGCATCTACAGAATATTAAAACGGTAACAAGCATTTTTAATTCCTATAGCAGTGTATGTAAAAGTCTTGGTCAAATGTCGTGGCCAATATCACAAAGGTATTCCAGTCTTACCATTTCAGATTTTGCCTTAAGGAACCTAACCCTGACAATTGTCATAATGATATTAATAATGGACATTTATAATGCGCCGATATCCGTCAAAAATAAGACGCTCATGGCGCAGTGACACAAACAGTGTGACAGCTAAATAAAAAAACATTAAACATAATACAAGACAAAAATGCAAGCGAAAATGGGCAATATTGAACAATGAATTAAACAGTTTTCATCAGATGAGTCTTGAGAAAGCGTGTAAAAGAAGCAAGAGATGGACTGTGTTTTATATGTTCTGGAAGGCTGTTCCACAGAGAAGGGCATCAGCAGCAATAGCTCTAATTGCCCCATGATCGATTTGAGCGATTTTCACACAGAAGTAATTTATTGTGTGATATCATGAAACTGCAATTTGCGTGATATGGTTGTAGAAGTTCTGACAAGTTGAATGGCGTTTCAAAGTCATTCCCATGTGGTGTAAAGAAACAGCTTCAAACTTGTTTTTCTTTTCTACGGTTTATGTGTCTGCCGAGTGTTTGATCGGTAGATTACTGGGTTCATTTCATACCTGTGATGGGAGAGGTCTGTAACTTACCTAGCTTCATCAGTCATCGTACTATCGTCTTTAGGCGCAGTAAAACTGACCATTTTGGGATGTATGTTATACCTAGAAACAGATATGATATGCAATGTACATTAATATCACAATCAGATGCTGCATAGAGGTATTGATATCAAACTGAATATTTTGGGATATATATCACATACGCAAACAAAGATATCATATCATATACTTTAATACAACCTACATTTAGTATTTTATACTAACAGAGGTATCTATATAGAACTGACAATTTTGAGATGAATACGATTTCTGAAATCAGATCAATTGCAGCATAGATAAATATTGAGGTTTAATGCTGCAGAGAAGCAACAATGGAATGTTAGAAATCGACAAAACCCCGCAACCATATATTACTACAAAAATCAAAGGTGTTAGTGGTGCTTATGAAGAGAAACCCCCCCCCCCCCTCAGAAAGATGCACTGTTCCTTTCTATGCTGAGAGAAGTTACCAGGCATAGTATTTAAGTTTTCGTATCTTTTTGCTTCATTATTAGGGTCCATGACTTCAGTAAGTCAAAACAATTGCTATTATGAGTCTTGCATGGGATGCTGCACACAGACTAAAGGTAGTTGCTAAAATGTCAAATTATATAAAAGAATAGTCCAGGTCAAAATTTCTTTTTGATATGTTACACAGGAACATAATCTAAGCATTCTAGTGAAATTTGCATTCAATTCCTATGTACCATTTTTGAGATATTGACAGTTGAAGTTGACCTTCTACCAAAAGTGAACTTGAAGCAAACAGGTGTGATGTCATAGTTACACACTGACAAATAACGTTTTGTTTTTCTTTATTTTTCAGTCTATTGATTTGACCTTGGATTGGGTTACTAGTTTGTCTAAAGATGATGTGTGAAGAATATAAAATAACAATACCTATGGTACATTCACATTATGGATGCATTCAATTGTGGAGTATAATATTAGATGTAAATTTTAAAGGAAAACAAAACATTATTTATCAGTGTGCAACAATGACTTCACACCTGTTTGCCCCAAGTTCACTTTTGGTGCGAAAGGTGGCAACTTCAACTGTTAATATCTCAAAGACGGTACATAGGAATTGAATGCAAATTTCACCAGAATGCTCAGATTATGTTCCTCTTTAACATATCAAAAAGAAATTTTGACCTGGACTATTCTTTTAAAATTGGTTACTCTTATTTAGTAATGATGTTTTCAGTGACGACGACAACACTTCATACTCAATGTAAGGGGGAGGAAATTAAAACAGGAGGGAAATCGAAAGCAAACACTGCATACAGCTCACTGAAAATCTGTAGATACGCTACAATGAAAGTCAGTATGAACTCACCTAAGCTTTCTTCCTTTGCTAGCCTTGGTGTCCACCACTCTCTTGACTTTATGTCGGAGCTTTTGTACAGCCAGCCATTGTCTGTTGAGTTGTAGGAGAGAACAAAAACAGTCAGGGAAAGGAAAAAAAAGAGCTATGCATTTTAAAAGAATAGTCCAGAGGTTTGTCATATTAATGATAGATAAAAAACTCACAAAATTATCATGTCTATTTGTATAAATGTCAAATGAGTCAATAAAACAGATGGGAAAAAAAAAATGATAGATAAAAATCACTTTACCAAAATACCATTACCATTACCATTACCGAGCATACGTATATCTGATTGACCTTTTTTAAATATTTTTTTATTTTTTTATTATTGTCATCTTCAATGAGGGTAGTCCTGCTCAGTGCAGAAGCACTGCTTTCCAGAGGAGCCCTCAATACAAAATACTTATAATAATATGCAGTAGAAAAAACGATAAACATCCAAAAGCACATAAAGGACGGCCAAAAGATAGACAAACAAATATCAGACATCTAAACAAATAATATAAGTTTTCATATTGCGTTTAAAAGTATTATCATTTGGCAAGCATTTCAAATTTGATTTACCGATTGAAAAAAAACCAATGACATTAGACGCATACCGTAATTCTCCCGAGGATTGTGACAGTAACATGATTGGAAGTAAGAGAAGAAACAGCAAAAGAGAATTTGTGACTGTACCTTGTGAGTTGGGCTGGATCTGTGGTATCTGCAGTCTTTCTTTCGATTAATTCTTTCAACAGCTGCCGGAAAGAAAAAAAAAATCACAAATGTATGTCCATTTTCTTTTCAAGTATTCACAACTCTCCTTCCCTTTCAGACCTAATGCTGAGGGTCATTCCAACTAGTAAATACCCACAAATGTCCAACTCCTCAAAATACCACTCCATACACACTTCCCGGGGATCTACGAGCGAAACTGCATATGTATTGAACTGAAAGTTGTTGAGCAGCAAGATTTAAAGATTGGGACACAAATCACTGTCTCCCAGGGAGGAATCTTAAGAGTCAAACTGAACTGGAAACAGGTTACTAAACTTTCCTATTTTTTTTTCTTTGCTGTCTGTTATCACCCGACATAAAAGAAAATAAATAGCATGTGTCCTTAGTCACCTTCCCCAGTTTACCAACATTTCAGCAGACAGTAAATCTGAAGTACACTCTTGTATGTCAGATAGGGGGGGGGTTGTCAAAGGGGTCAGTTCCGTGAGCAGAAATAGTCGTGACAATTCGCACGACCGTCGTGTAAATTCTCCGTATGATACTCATGAAACAGAAAAAATCTGAAAATGGACGGGTCTGGTGTTCGCCAAGGGTCATCATCACATGGGAATATGGTTACAAAAAGAGCTTCTGTAGGGTAGACTCGCTAGTTCCATGATTGGGATGTAATCAAATTAACTTTATCAGGGATGAGCCTGGGGTAAAAAAAAAAAAATCAAGGAATTTTGCAAAAATTACAGTATAGGCTCCAGTTTGCGTAGCTACAGTGTGTGAGGATAATAGTTTTTGTCCCCTAGGTAGAAAAGAAATCAGATATTCCGAGAATTCGCGGAAAAAGCTCATGCCTGCTTTATGAACAAGAGAGAGAGAGAGAGAGAGGGAGAGGTTGTTTAATATAAATACATATGGTTGGAGGGGGGGGGGAGAAGGAGCACTGCAAAAATAACATAACAATCATATAATGATACGACAGCCAATTACTGTGAGTTTTTATTTTGTCGTTAGTGGGTTTAGAATTTTTACCTGATGATAAAAGTCATCGTCATCAAATATCTCTGGATCGGTTTCATTCAGTTGAGAGCTTCTGACGGTCTGGATCTGTTAAAAACAAGAAAACCCAAAGTGAATCTCATACCGTTACATAACAATGGATTTAAAGTACACTTCAGTTGTTTGTTGAAATGAAACGTGTATGAAAATTTAGAAATTCATTTCTCGGTGTTTCTGTTGTGCATTTTTCGCGACATAAACGTGGTTGGATATAGCTGGCCAAGAGAGTTACACTCCATGAAAACAAAGATACGGGTTTGACTCCCAGCCAAGTGGAACATTGTTTCATATACAAGTTTAAACTCAGGGAAAAGAAAACCAAAAAGAGAGAGTTAAAGGTTTCAGATCCTAGTGGCCACTACGACGTCACAGATTTACAGAGTCATTACAGCTCTCGGACACGACTTTTAAAACTGGGATATCTCCTAAACGGAACAAGATTTGTCCTTTAAACAGGGATGAGCCTGGAGTAAAAAGAAAATCACGGAACTTTGCAAAAATTGCGGTATAGGCTCCAGTTTGCGTATACTACAGTGTGTTAGGATAATGGTTTTTGTCCCCGAGGTAGAAAAGAAATCACGGATATTCTGCGAATTCGCGGAAAAAGATCATGTCTGTTTAAACTGTGTGGGGGATTTGTTCTTCACAAAGATCTCTCTGTCACATACAGTAAGCCAAAGATAAAGGTTGGTTTTGTATCTCCTTTGAAAGCCAAATATTATAGAGAGATTATTTGAATCAAACGGCCTAACCACCGTGCTAAAGATATAGTCAACAAATGAGACCAAGCTTTAGGCTTGCAATGACGGGACTGACACCGTCTCGGCCAAAGCCGGGAAAGACGACAAAATAGGCGTTACCTGCTCGTCCTCTCCGTTCTCTGGAGGGACGACCACCTCCACTCTCTTCTCTGATTGGCCGATGACTTTATAGCTGCTCCTCTTGAGCTGCGTACGGTGGATGAGTCGATTCTTGTCCATCAAAATCTGCTGGACTTGTTCGACTGGAGACTTCTCAAAGGCACTGAATGACTGGGAAAAGCAAAATATAGATATCAACATTTCATATCCCTGAGAAAAACACCAAAGGCCTAAAACCTGAATTATGGACAGTTCATTCTACAACAAAAAGAAAAATTAAGAATAAATACAGTACCCCCCTCTCTCTGTCAAAGGTTCATTCACTGTAACACAACAGTCCAGGGGGTTAATTTATTTAGACTGGTCAAAATTATTGATGGTGGTAACCCTGTCATCTGACGGTAGGTAAAAATTATCTCAGACGGATCGAAATATTGATTACCTCTGTATGCTTCTAGAGTTTTATTTTTACCTAAATATAGCTTCCATACTTTTCAATATATCTAGAGTGCTTCACTGCATAAGAAATGCAGTTTAGTTAAGTCTGTCTGATGAGTTTTATAAAGATTACGTGAAGGTTAAAGATGGGATGGCGATTAATTTGTCTAGATTTTCCTTGGATCAAAATCACTTTCACTATTAGGAAGTTTGGTTTCGATTATAGATAGTCAAGTGTAAGTTTTGGTCCGCTAGTATTAAACACACATCATCCGTCTACAAGAAAAAGACCTGATTATTTAATTCTGAAGAAATTTCCTCCCCCATTCAACAAACTATTTGCAGATCATTGGCAGTTTAATTTTACCCCCATCCAAGTGTAGTCTTTCATGCTAGAAAGATTCTTCTTTTGAAAGAATAGTTTACAGTTACTTAAAGAGGGGATTTCCTGGTGAAAATTGTCTTGAAGAGGTTAAAAAAAAAAAAAAAAAAAAAAAACCAAGATTCTGCTTTTGAAAGAATGGCTTTAGTTTCTTGAAAAATATGATTTCCTGGTGAAAAGCAAATGTGAAACTTAAATATTCAAAAGAAATATATTCTAAACTGCAAGTTGAAAACTGCATATCAATGTCTTGCCCATAGGTTGCTAGACTCGCTATCATGTATTTAAACTTTTAAAGTGATATGATATTCTGAGACCTTTGTAAGAATTAAGTGTATGTAGACAAAACAGGTGATTAAATTCTAAAGGTAACATTTCCAGTATTAGTCTACAAATGTTTTCATACCCACAGCAACCTCCCCAAATCATTGCAGGTTTCATGGTTACCTCCATTCTCAAATCATTTGAGGTTTCATGTTTACCTCCATTCTCAAATCATTGGAGGTTTCATGTTTACCTCCATTCTCAAATCATTGGAGGTGTCATGTTTACCTCCATTCTCAAATCATTTGAGGTTTCATGTTTACCTCCATTCTCAAATCATTGGAGGTTTCGTGTTTACCTCCATTCTCAATTCATTGGAGGTTTCATGTTTACCTCAATTCTCAAATCATTGGAGGTTTCGTGTTTACCTCCATTCTCAAATCATTGGAGGTTTCATGATTACCTCCATTCTCAAATCATTGGAGGTTTCATGTTTACCTCCATTCTCAAATCATTGGAGGTTTCGTGTTTACCTCCATTCTCAAATCATTGGAGGTTTCATGTTTACCTCCATTCTCAAATCATTTGAGGTCTCATGTTCACCTCCATTCTCAAATCATTGGAGGTTTCATGTTTACCTCCATTCTCAAATCATTGGAGGTTTCATGTTCACCTCCATTCTCAAATCATTGGAGGTTTCATGTTCACCTCCATTCTCAAATCATTAGAGGTTTCATGTTTACCTCCATTCTCAAGTCACTTGAGGTTTCATGTTTTACCTCCATTCTCAAATCATTGGAGGTTTCATGTTTACCTCCATTCTCAAACCATTTGAGGTTTCATGTTTTACCTCCATTATCAAATCATTGGAGGTTTCATGTTTACCTCCATTCTCGCGCGTGCCTTTTATGCTTAAACGATCCTGCTTTCTTAAAGACTGGCGCCACTGGCTCCACTTTATACTTAATGAATGCACAAATAACATAAATAACGACTATTGGCTGGCTCAGTTAGTGTTATCCAACCCTGTACGGAACACCCAGTACGGAACACCTGTATCGCTCTGCCGGACAATGTCTACAAACATCTCACCTTACTGCTGAGCTTTCCACTGGCCAGCTTGGTCTTGTCGTACCACGAATGGATCACTGTATCTCTGTATTGGGCGAAGCGCTTATGCCTTTTTGCGAGTTCCTCTCCAGGATTCGTTAGGTCTATCTTCCTCTTCGTGGACGGCTCTGCCTCTCTCTTCTCGTCGGCTGTGTCTGGTAGTTCGTCCTCGTCACTCGGGATTTCCTCGTCGCTTTGAAAGGAAACGGGAGAATAGGGGAGAAAGTTTTTTCTTTTTTTCTTTTTTAGGAATTTCACTGTAAATCTATATTGTTTTTAAAAAATATTTCCTTATAGATACAGGTACATATATATTTTTATATTAATTTTTAAGCTGTGTCCATTTTATTTTTCGTATTCATATTTTAAGGGATTTTGTCATTTTGTTACTTAAATTTACTTAAAACTCACTTTTTTTCTTTTTAGGAATTTCATTGTAAATCTATTTTATTTTTAAAATTATTCCTTCATTTATATTTATACATATATATATATCTATATACATTTTTTATATTTTTATTTAAGCTGTGTCAATTTTATTCTTCATATTCATATTTTAAGGGCTTTGTCATTTTGTTGTCATTGTAAAGCGCTCTTGAACATGAAAAGAAAGGAAATAATAATAATAATAAACAGTTCTAATATAGCGCAACTTACAATAAAGTCTCGCCGCGCTGTACAAAAGAAAGTGAAAGATATGTACACAATATACAATAAGAGTAAACATAACAATTATAACAATGAAAACAGGTGTGTCTTCAAAACAGTTTTGAACATCTCCACAGACATGACATTCTTTATGTTGAGTAGGAGTTTATTCCAAAGGAGGGTTGAGGAGTACTGGAAAGATCGCTCGCCATAAGATTTAGTGGACACAGGGTGCATAGAGAGCAATGATTGGGTGCTAGAGCGCAGATTGGGGTATAACTTTGAACAAGTTCACCCAAGTAGGAAACGCGAGAAATAGGAGGAAAAGTCAGAAATTACGGCATTAACCCGGAGAGGGGATGAATCGGATCTCGCCCACGTCGTAAACTGAAATGAAATCGAAACGAGATTGAATCTGCGTACCTGTCGCTGGTTTTCTGTTTCTCCCCCGTCACGACGTGCCTCGTCTCCGGGTTCTGGAACAGCAACTCGTCCTGCAACTTACACAAAACTTTCAGAAGCCTTTTCAATTTCTGTTGACCTTGGTTTGACACAAAATTAAAAAGTTATTTTCAAAGTTGTTGGTTATCATCATTGTCATTTTGTTTTTAGAGGGTTAAAAGTCATTGTCTATTTAAGTTCTCATCCACAAAGGAACCTTATCCTGCAAACACCCACCTATGTTCATCATTTCTGCAGGTGATGGTTAACTCCCCACATGTATGTGACTCCCAAACGCATTTAGGAGCACAGATGTACTATTAAGGTGTAATTCAAAGACCATTATTATGTCCCAGAGTGACCAACCATATATATTCATAAAGTGATGTTTAAGTCACCTACATTCCCATGACACACTCAATGTGTTCGTCCCAAATGAATTGAGTATTACAGATGTACTAAAGGTGTCATTTAAAGACCATTATTAACTGGACCATTCACAAGCCTTGCTTTGAAGTTCTCGTCTTTAACGTAGAAAACTTTTCTTGGCGCCCGCAAAAGAGGTGTTGGGATGATCATAATCCACTCATTGGATAAAGTATCATGTCCCAGAGTGACCTATCATAAATATTCATAAAGTATCATGTCCCAGAGTAACCAATCATGAATATTCATTAAGTATCCTGTCCCAGAGTGACCAATAATGAATATTCATTAAGTATCATTTCCAAGAGTGACCTATTTTGAATATTCATTAAATATCATGTCCCAGAGTGACCTATCATGCATATTCATTACCTTACATTAGAGTCACTTACCTTCCAGGACACACTCGATGTGTTCTTCGTTGTCATCCTCCATTTCTAGATAGCTGTGGTGTGTTGTGTACTGAGGGAGTTGATTGGACAGCTGCAGGGCCTTCTGCAGTTTGATGCGGGACTCCAAGAAATTGTCCCAAAGGCCTATAAAATGGATTTACAGAAAGAATCAATTTGAGTAGTGGTTTTACCAATGATGTGTGAGCTATTTCAAGAACTGTCTATGCGTTAACATGCAGAACATTCCTCGGCAGACGTCGCCAAGTGAACAAGATTAGACAGAGCTACCATCTGCAGTAATAATAATTTCAGTTTCAACCCGACATTCCCTCCTCCCCCCCTTTCACATTAGGCTCTCATCGATAAATTAATAGAAAATATGACCAGAACTAGATCATAGAAAAAGGAAAAACAAAAAATATAGAAAGTATCCGAAATTTCCGAAAACTTCAGAAAGCAAAAGTCCCGAAAAAAGGCAGTCGGAAAGAAACTGACCGATACATCCCGGACGCTGTAAACTTTCCTGTCATTTCCAGTCGCCACAATCTACTATCTTAAGTTGGCCCCTCGCCGGTACCTTTTCCGGCGACGACTCTTGGTTGACCTTTGACACATCCTTCCCAACATGCAAAATATAGCTGCAAACTTTGACTGACCTTGCTGGTTCTTTGCAGCGACTCCTTTCTCGATTTCCTCGTTGAGATTAACCTTTGACACTACATCGATGTCTGTTTCATCATCGTCGTCGGATTTATCTCTTGCCTCCTCCTCCTCCTCCTCCTCCTCCTCCACGATACTCTCGTCATCATCTTCATCCTCGACCCCGCTGGCGTCATCTTCGTCTGCCTCGTTAAGATCGCCGCCTTCCTCTGAAAGATTCATGGGAGGTATAAACGAAGTTAAACATTCAGAGAGAGAGACACGACATTGAGATGGAGCTTCCTGAGGAGTGAAATTACTCCTCTCTCTGATCTTACCATTTGACATTGTCGACGACGAGAACTATCCTCTGCAGAGTTCAGAAAGTGTACAGATGCGCAAGTAATAAAGTGAGCAAATACCAGGAGAGTTTTCTTCATGCGAAATACAGATAGGGGGTGAGAATTTATGTAGACGAAAGAAAATTCAAATGCAAAAAACAGAGGTTGAGAATGTTATAAAACCAAAGAAATTGACTGTTGAATGAGGGCCAAAGGTCAACAAGTTAAGCCACGAGGTGGCATAATACAGACCGGTAGAGACAGACGTCAGAAGAAATCTTGCAATCTTGGGCAAAAAAAATGCACCCAAAATTAAACCGCTAATCTACTGACATTAGCTTCGAACTTTTTACTTAATATAGCTCCAAAGTTATTCACAAACGTTCGAGAATGCCGAATCGTGCAAATCCGGTGTCTCAGTGAGAAGAAATTGCGCCGAGCGTGCGCAGAACTAGTTAAACCGAGAGTCTTGAATTATGAGTGACCGTTATTGGATTGTACAGTTAACAGCTAGGGTACAGCACTGATCACAAACTGCTACAATAAGAGCCAATGTGTATCTTGCTGACTCACCTTCAGATTCTTTCATCTTTCTTAGTCGCTCCCAGATTTGACCACGGTAGACATCTTTGCTCTCCTCAAGCTCATCATCTTCGTCGTCTTCGTCACTCTGCAGACCTCTGTCCTCATCATCGTGCTGTTCCTCTCCAGACACTTCTTCTTCTTCTTCTTCTTCTTCCTCTTCTGTGTCTTCCTCGTCATCAGAGTCATCCCCATCATCTCCATCCTCTTTAATACCTGGAGACATGATGATAAAAGTTTATTTTCTTCTTGTTTGTTGTTCGTTTGTCTGTCTGTCTGGCTGTCTGTCAGTCTGTTTGTTTCTTTGTCATAATTACAAGATAAGCACTCTAGGAGAAGGATCATAGTATAACAGCCACCTAGAAGAAAGGCAGTTCTTTTTAGGATGCTAAGTAGCCACATACTGTACACACGTGGGTGTTCTGTGCTGAATGTATTAATTAACATGTACCTACATGTTAAGGTTCAATGTACCTACAGTGTACTGTACCTACATGTACCATGTACCTACCATGTACCTGCCATGTACCTACCATGTACCTACCATGTACCTACCATGTACCTGCCATGTACCTACCATGTACCTGCCATGTACCTACCATGTACCTACCATGTACCTACCGTGTACCTGCCATGTACCATGTACCTACAAGTTAAGGTTAAAAAAGACAGGAATACAAGGCAACCCATTAAAACTGGGCACACGTAAATAATGTAACCTACCTTGTAAGCATAACCCAAGAAAAAAATATAAAAATATAAAAAAATGATAAAAAAACAGTTTATGATATATACATATGAAAGTCTTGAAAAATAAAAAAAAATCTTTCCTATCCTTCAGGGCAATACCTATAAATTCTACAATCGGGGCATAGTCTTATCATTCAAGTATCTGTGTAGTAGGGTCTGAAGGCTCTGAAATATCCGTTATTAAAACATTACAGTCCCTTTGTGCAGACACTGCTGCGATACATGTATACATCAAGTCTGCACGTTTCTGCGATGCGACTTCAGATAAATTACTCTCTGACTATAGCTTGAAAAGTTATGCAGCATAACAATATCAGCAGGGTCTTTTTCTTTTCAGTCTGAGACACAATGCTGAGTGAATGTAAGACACTGTTACCACACTGCAGAGTTTAAACTTTACAGACATTAATTGATTAACTGATTGATTGATTAATTAAATGAATGACTGATTTGATTAATTAAATGACTGACTGATTGATTGATTAATTACTTAGTTAAATTAATTGTACAAAGTAATTTATTGATAATTATTGATTGAAGTCAATGCATCACCTTCCTTTCAACTAGCATAGAATACTGATTTACATGTGGGCATGCGATTTCAAAGACGAAGAATCACAAAATGTCTGCTCTCACCGGGATGGAACTTCTTTGGTTTTCTCTGTGGCGACCGCTGCTGCTGTTTTTTCTTCATCATTTCCTTGAAAGATGTCAAGTCTCCATCTTCAGAGTTCTCTTCTTCCTCAGAGGTTTCTTCATCTGATTCATCTATAAATAGAACGCAATGATCAGTCAATTGAAGGACTGTAATTACCTTAAATTAATTAACATTATTACATTAATGATATAACTACCTTAAAATAAAAAAAAGTTGAAAATTGAAAAGGAAGAGTTGAGCTACAACTTGTTTATATTCCTTCTGAAGAAAGACAGAAGGGGTAAAAAAAAAAAAAAGGAGGATTATGCAAAAAAGCGCCACAGCCCTACTTGAGGTCTAAAACAACAAAGTTTGGAAGAAAACAAAAATGAAAAGCATGAAAAGCTAAAAGCTATGACATCACACCTGTTTGCTTCAAGTTTGTAGGTACTGAAATTATGGTTGGTACAAACCACTTCACCAGTATTGATATCTCTAATAAACAATGCAGGAACTGCATGCACCATTCACCAGGATCTTCGTCTAATGTTATTATGTACTGTACACTTGTACAGTCTATGAGGTGGAATATGCTCCCCTTTCTATGGCACTTTCAGCCATCAATAGTATCAATAGATCTGTGTTTAATAGTATGTAAGTCTTCTTCCATTAATATTTTCAAATCACAAATCTACTTCTGCACTGTCCTCCAGGAAGCAGTGAGCTTGGTGGTTCTAAAGTCGGGCAACTTGACATGGGATTGGATCTACGTGCTTAGTGTCTTTGATTATATATGTAACAACAGGAACCAATTGTATGAACCTGCATTCTCATCATACGGTAAATGTTAATACTGCCATCTACAAATATATATATATACACATATATACACAGTATGTTGACAAAGGCAGCCATCTACAGATCTCTGTTCACCACGTCCAGTCATCAAAAATACCTCGTCAAAACTGCCTCGTTAAAAATCTAAATAAATGACCATCAATCCCATGTTTAAAACACTACACAGCATGTATGAGAATGCTAGCTTGATGCCAGGTTATATACAGTATGTCAAAGTTGTGTGAAATAGCTCATCATCTTTACCTTCGACTAAATTCTTCCTCAACGTTTTCTTCCCCTCGTACCGTACGTCTCTCTCCTCCAGAGGCGATGCTGCTCGGCGCCTCAATCTGCCGGATTCAAGAGACGGATGGATGTCCTCATCTTCTCCTTCCTCGTCAAACGATCCTCCTACAACTTTGGCACCGGTTTCTATGAGGATAAAGATGAAATACATTTTTCCTTTTGGTATGCTAGGTACACAAAACGGCCTTTTGAGTTGATCTTCCCCTTACTTTTGTGATAAATGACGGCAACTTCTCATACAGTGACGGTGGTGCCATGAATGAGCAAGACTTCCACATTTTCATTCCAGATACATACATGTGTCAGTTAATCATATTGTTGACAATTTTCAAGTTTTCAAAGTTGCCTTTTTTTTTTTAGAGAATTGACTAAGTAAGTCTGTAAGATATATACTGCTTTTGAGCAAATTATCTAAATGGCAAAATGCAGCTAACTTTTAATCAATGTGTAAAAGTAAGTTGGCCTGACGATTTGATCCTAGCAGGATCTTCTTCAAAGGCTAAATGACAAGTAACAGTAACAGAAGGGACAAAACACGCACAGAATACAGACAGGTTAATGAGCATGGTGAACACAAAGAAACAGATGTCAGGGGATTAGTTAGACAAGAGATGGAGAGGAGAAAGAAAGAAACCAGCAGGGGAAGAGGAGAGGTGGGAGATAAACAGTGGAGGGACAAAGAGAGGGTTAAGGGAAGGGGGTAGGGAATAAACTGGAGAAGGACAAACTTGTAATCAAATTCACTTGAAGTGATATTCACTTGGTAGAATGGTTTCTTCATACAACTGACCAGTAGCCTACTTGTGTGTACTGTTAATGTGCAGTAATTTATAGTTACCTTAGGTTAAACTGGTCATGTGCTATTATTGATCTCACCTCTTACTGTGCAGGCCTAGGTTTTGTAATGGCTAGTAATGGTAATCTAGCTAATCAGAAACACAGGAGACTGACAGTTACAAGTTACAAAGTACTGGGTCCAACCTGTTAGTTTCAAAGTGAAGCGAACCGCGGATGGCGGGGGAAATTACCGGATTTAGGGTCCTACGCTTCGAACTCATAAGTTATCAATGAGGAGGCAAGAGTGTTCTTGCGTTGAAACAACGGCTGACTCCTTATTACAAACTCTACAATAATATGAAAATATACAAATGAAGAATAAGTCATGACACATGACAATATAAAATGGCTTTGTATGATAAATGGCTTAAGGGTCTCTTTACTCTTATTAAACTATCCTTACTCGGGGAAAAACCTATACTCAATACTACGAAAAATGCACAGAACCTACTGTATGCCCAAACTGTGACATATTAATACACAAATACAATTAAAGACTCAATAATAGTATCCTGCAATACGACATTGCACTTGTACAATACAGTATAAAAATGTATAAGTGTGTATAAAGAATAATGTAAAATGAACATTATGAAATAAACTGCATAAATAATAATAAACGTTTGCCAACAGGCGAGGAATTTTACACCTTCGTAATGGCCAGCCTAGGGCAACACATGCCGCTGCAACTCATTATAGGCCTTTCCACCATACTGTTCCTAGACAGCAGGAATTTACACCTCCTGAACCCACAAACTCTCAAGAGACTTGGCACTCCATAGCTATCCATAAAGGCTAAGATTAGAAGGACAAGCTCTTGAGACAACTCTATAGTGACCAACAGTAACAATATGTTCAAGATACAAAATACAAATACGTAAACTCTTTACACCGCGAGTAGTACAATACTCAAAATACAGGTACAATAAATCATCTTTCAATACAACTCAACTGTCAATACAGTACAATACACGTAACTATTAATAACTCTCTGTATACTAAAACTCAACCTAACCGTTACTGTCACTCTACAGTATAAAGGTACACAATACTACTAGCACCCATGTGCTTAACGATACACAACCACTGATCTACACAGTGTACACAACGCACCTTATAAACCCATAGGACCAAGGTCCAAATACACAACCTAACATACGTACTTTGTACAGTGAAGTACAACTTAGCCAGAGGGGCAACAATTACAACTTTGATTCAATTTATCAACAATAAGGTTACGTACTGCAGTATAAAACAATAATAATATGTATTACTTAAACTCATACTACACTGAAGTCAGCTCGCTCGCGGATAACAAGACGAAAGAGACTCTTCGCTCGCGGTACAGGAGGCTCGCGGACATCGAGACTCATCAACGCTAACTCTAGCCAGCTCGCTATGGTATACAGTACATCCGCCATCTTGGGAAACCAATGGCTTCGAGACAGAAGCCGAACCATCCAAAAACCTGAGGCATCCTGCCTCTGAGAAGGGTGACATCTCCTCACGGACTCCAGAAAGTAAAGATATTGGTAAATCTGGGCTATTGACGACCCAAGATTAATTAAATATGACCAAAATAGTAAGGGGTTTACGAGGCGAGCCCCGGAGATCTGCAGGGACGATGTTCGCCATACAACACCGTGTACAGAACTGAACAATACACGTGGAAACAACTAACGCTACAAACTGGCTATTACGGCATATTACATAATACATGTAAATACTGAACGGGTGCACACAACAAAATTTCACTTCACTACAAAAGCTCTCAAACTCAAAGTTCACTTGTAACATCTTTCTCCATTTTCTGTTAGATTTTTATTCAAAGTTGCATATATCTCTTTTTATACTAAAACAGCTTTTGTGCTGATTTTGACATACCTTATGAGCTTCAATATTTGGGTAAATCTTCCAAACAATTACTGCCAATGATGTACAATGAGTGTTAATTTATCATGCAATGATCTTGCCTATTCTTTTGTAAATAAATACTGTGGCAAGTTGGAGCGGTTGTGTCGGGTAGACTTAGGTTACCTACGGTAGCCCGTCATGGCGGTAACATGGCACTTTTTCTATGGCGGGAAGAGCACATTTTCTATGGCGGAAAGTACTAATGGCGGAATGACACGACCCCCGGCCTAGGATACTACTACTAGCCTAGGCTGCTTTACTAAATACTAGGCCTAGTAAATATTTAGTAGGCCTAGGCTAGGCCTATTATGTTTATCATCATCTTCTCGAATTTGATAATACAAAAACAGGTGACGGGCGGGTGGGGGGGGGGTACTACTTTCATTTGTTTCTTGGTAAGGATGATCTATACATTTTGTTTCTTTCACTGACATTTTCAAGGAAAAGGAGATCGAGACTACCTCAAAAGTTAGAACTGTAGACTGCTGACACTGTACAGGCTAACAATATTTCGCAGAACTGGGGCTGCGATTATCGCCACAGTACAATATAGGTTAGGCTGCACACGTGTTTGTTTTACCTTCATAAAAATCATCTTCTGGGTCGAAAATGGGCGCCGGATTACTCAAATCTGTGATCAGGTCGGCGATGGTTTTCCTTAAAGTCATTTCGGTATTGTAAACGCTAATCTGATTTGTTCATCTGAATGATTGATTTGACTTTCAGCCTGTTCTTTACATATGAAGACTGGACATATACTGTATTGGCACGACTATATGGAACGCGAAAAGGGCGAACTTATTTCGTTGTCTAAACTAAGTTTGTTGTTTTCTAAACTATAGTTGTTGCTGCTGTTTTACAATGCTGCTTAAACTCACGTTGACATCTTAACTTCCGTTGTCTAAACTGGTGACAGCCCGATATTCATAAGGTTCTATATTCATAAGGTTCATTGTTCATAAGGGTCATGATCCATAAGGTTCATTGTTCATAAGGTTCGCTATTCATAATGAAAAAAAAAAAGGTTCGTTGTTCATAATTGGTAAAAGGGTTCGATATTCATAATGGTGAAAAAGGCTCGTTATTCATAATAGGACGAAGGGTTCGATATTCATAATAGAACAAAGGGTTCGTAATCCATAAGAGACAAAAAGGTTCGTTATTCATAATAGGAGGAAAGGTTCGATATTCATAATATGAACAAAGGGTCCGTTATTCATAATAGGCCTAGCCAAAAAAGTTCGGTATCATTCACAATGAGGAAAAGGACCCCTTTAGGAAACGTTCAAGTTTATGCCGTTAATATCTCGAAAATGAAGGTTTTGCTGCAGTGGGTAGGGTGAAGCACGGGTGTTACTAAAACGAATGACAATTGCGTTACACATAACGAATGACAATATATGTACACACTAAAAAATTGCGTTGACTAAAACGAATGACAGGGAATGACAGCACAGACATTTGCTTCAACCGGATATCACAGTTCAGACTTCGTGGGTATATTAAAGCCACGCAAACCGAGTGGACGCGAAGTGCGTGGCTTACAGATCTAGTAAAGTACTGTAACGGAAATATATCCCTTTAAGTAATTTGTTAGTGTAATATATTATCGTCACAGGATTGAGCGTTCCCTCAGTTCTACCCGTCGATGGCCCCCAGAAGTCTGTAATTGTATCTTTCCCAAAATATGTGTAGAGCTGTTGCGAGTTGCAGGTGGGGACAGCCAATGAAAATCTTACCCCTGTTTGTTTTTAAACTTTGTTGAATCAGCACCCGAGTTTGGAGATGTTTCCCCCTTGTTAGTGGTAGCGCAGATTGTTTAATTAGTTTTAGCTCACCACGCTCACGCGGTATTCCGAGATTGGCCCCTGACAGAGAAAGAACTGAGAGAACCGCCTATTTTCTGTAAGTTAATTGCTACCACTTAACTGGTATATTTATTCTATCACACGATTATGTGCTTGGCATGACTTCTAGGTTTAATTGTTTGTCTTAGGAAAGATAAAATCGGGTATCTTTGGGGTGACGGGGGATATTGTTCGTACACCTAGGAAATTCTAAGAAAACTATCGTTGCGCTAAGAACATTTAAGTAACAAGGAACGAGGGTGTATCTTTAAGAGACATCATATTTGTTGTCACTTTCTATAGGGGTTCGATAATTGTAATTTCGACTTCACTGGGGGGCTCACAAACGCTAGACCATGTGTTTCATATGGGCGTGTGTCTTTTATATATCTTTTATGTTTTCTTAATCAAAGCAAGTAGTGAGAAAGAGTAGTGTCAACAGACGCTAGTATTATCCTTCATCTGTACATACATTTACCCACGTACTGGTTCGGTTGTGATTCGAAAAGAGATGTTTTATTTAGTAATCTAAACTGGTTAAGTCTTTAAGCCTGTTGTTGAGTGAGTCCCAACAAAATATCGTGTATGCCTCCACGAGTTAGTGTAAGTGCGTAATTGCGTAGCTACGTAAGTGCGTAACTGCGTAACTACCTAGCTGCGTAAGTGCGTAACTACCTAACTGCGTAAGTGCATAATTGCGTATAACTGCGTAATTGCGTAACTTCCTAAGTGCGTAACTGTGTTACCGCTTAAGTGTGCAGACAATTTCTATACCATTTCTATTAACTGTTTATCAAAGTCTCTGTAAAGTCTGTCAATGCCGTGGTAAATTCATATGCCGGTGAATCAAAGATCGACTTAATAAATCAATAAATAAGAGATCAACCAGTCATCAACCTCTTCTCCGATTTTTGTCTTGATATGTGTTAAAGATTTTTATTAGTTCAAGCAGCTGGACTTCGGGAGACACTGGTCAACATTACAATATGGACAAGATACAAACGCACCTTATAGTAAGCGAAATTGTAAGTCTGATTTGAAGAAGTAAATTTAACGTCATTTTTCCGATATTAATTGTTAGAAACTAACAATACTATAATCTTGAAACGGCTCAAATTTTCAGGAAGAGTCCTTATATTGGACATTTCTATGAAAAAAAAAGATTTTCTTTTTTTTGAGGGGGGGGGGGGGTGCAAAAGGGACTGGACTCAAGCGCATTCTCACACAAAAACTTTCCCTGTGGTTTCTATCCATAAATTACACCAAAACCCTGCAACGACGTAACATGCGATTTTCCTCAAATCATTTTTGCGCAGAAAACCAATAACCGCATTTACGCCACTCCGTTAATCATTCTATCTCTTCTCACCACCGTCCGTCGTTGTCATTCGTTGTCATTCGCTGTCATTCGCTGTCATTCGCGAATGATAATTGGCCATGTACAAAGTCAATTGTCAGTCGGTCATTCGCTGTCATTTGTTTTAGTTTGTCCTGTGAAGCACATGGTCTTGATAGTGTGTGGCTCATATTCTCTGCAAAATTATGCATCCGCCACCAGGCTGGTGGTGCCCCCATAGGACTGTTGTGCCCCCCTGTGCCCCCCTGAATAAAAAGTCTGCTGAGGCCACTGGTTGAACACTATAGGCGTCCGCGAAAATGGAGAACGTCTTTTGCAGTTGTATGACGCACTTCTCTCCTATTATGAATAACGAACGTTTTTGCACATTATGGATTACGAACCCTTTGATCGATTAGGAATATCGGACCCTTTCTCCTATTATGAATAAAGAACCTTTTTTCCCATTATGAATAACGGACCCTTCGCTCCATTATGAATATCGGACCTTTCTTCCTATTATGAATAACGAACCTTTTTGTCTATTATGGATTACGAACCCTTTGTTCTATTATGAATATCGAACCCTTTGTCCAATTATGAATAACGAACCTTTTTGTCCATTATGGATATCGAACCGTTTTGCCCATTTTGAATATCGAACCTTTGTTTCCATTATGAATACCGGACCTTATGAATTATTATCCCTTTTTATTATGAATAACGAACCTTTAGTTCCATTATGAGTAGCGAACCTTTTTATCGAAAGAATGCCCGTTATGAATAACGAACCTTATGAACAATGACCCTTATGAATAGCGGACCTTATGAATATCGGGCAGACCCCGTCTAAACTTACGTCGTTGTCTAAACTTACGTTGTTGTCATCGGCGCTGTTCAAAATTGCTCAACCACGTAATGTAAAAAATAGGCTTTTCGCACGAAATTCAACAAACATCACCAGCGCAGGAAAATGCATGATACGTGGGCTGCTTTCACTACTACTACTAGGCCTACTACACGTTACATCTAGAGCCGAATTGGTACTCTTACTTCTGCTACTACTAGACTCAACAATGGAAAGAATTATAAACAGCAGGTTAGACTACCCACATATCCTAATTAACGACGTGTGTATATTAAGCATATTAAGCCCAAGTTGAATTTCTGATGCGAAAGCTATTTTTTACATCACGTGTTTGAGCAATTGTTGAACAGCACTGATGGCAACAACTGACGTTTAGACAGCGACGTAAGTTTAGACAACGACGTAAGTTTAGACAACAGAAGTTTAGACATCAACGTGAGTTTGAGCAACAACATGGTAAAACATATATATATAGGCCTATATATATATATAGGCCTATATATAGGCCTATATATATAGGCCTATATATATATAGGCCTATATATATATAGGCCTATATATATATAGGCCTATATATATATATATATATATATATATATATATAGCTTTGCAGAGATTGATTATATCCTTCATCCTGGCAATGACGTTCAGGACAGGCAAACTTGTGTGATTTGATTCCATTTTCCCTTCATGGTACTACAAGATATGGATGGCTACTGGTTAAAATATCATCATTACCAAACTTTAGGCTTTCACAATTTTAACAGGTTTAACTTGTGCAAAAATTTCATGTTTGCAATTTGTAAAGTGATCCCTCCCTTTTCTCAAAATCAGTCAATCAAGTCTGTTAACCGTTTGTTATATTTTCACAATGGTGAACTTTTCTGTGAATTTTATCAAAAGTGCGAGTCTGCTTATGTTTAAATTATTGAACCATCAGTTGGATTTAGTGCATGCCCAAATTGCCGAGAAGTTATGTAAAGATTATATTTTCACAAAATTAAGCTATTATTTATCCCAACCAGCGATAGCTTAACACTTTGTACATTTTCAGGCTGGATGAACTCATGGTGTGATTATGGAACTATATAGGAGTCTTTTGTTATATTAAGTATAAAGTTAACAATTGAATCTTTGGGTATTAGACCATGACAACTAGTAAAGCATTGACTTTACAATGAGCAAATATAAAGGTTACTACCGTCACAGAAAATTAAACTAATACACAAATAGTTTCATATTTACCCACAGAGCAACCTGCCCCCCTCAATAGATTTCCAAATGGAAATTTGAATAGATCACACTAACACAACTAATCGAGATTTTGTAAGTTGAGTTGCTTTACCTACATTAAGATCATTAGCATTTGGAATACTAAAGAACAGCTGTACAACTATAAAGTTTGTCATTGTAGGATAACTTTTACAGAGTTAAATTACTTCTCCTCAAGCAAGTTGTTCTCAAAATGGCGTGGAACATTCTTCTTGTATCAGTTATTGGTCTGTATCTTTCAGTTTCTGTCAAACCTACAATGGGAACTTGCGATACCAATTCATGTAAGTATATATATATATATATATATATATTGTAACGCTAACTCAGTCTAAGATTCTGGGGCGTCCAAATATTCCCTGCAGAGGACTGGTGGTGGTATGGAAACAAATGCGGCTTGGATGGTTGTATGTTAGTAAACGACGAGCCTTAAATCTCGCTATTACATGCAAAAGATATAACACATAGATAAACGAGTAAAGAACAAGCGCTGTGTAGATTTCGCAATCTATTACTTTAACCAGCCACGGTACAAACAATACAATGGCACGAAGCCCTCAGAAATAGATAGAAAAACATGCACTTAACGATAATGGTCACAAACGAGGTCTCAATACCGAAGTAGAGTCCTATAACGATACGTACAAAAGTGTATAAAAGACGAATACAAGACAGATACAAGTACGACCACAATGGTCGGAGCCAGGGCTACTACCGAACCAAACGATTCAGATCGGGAGCGAAGACTGGTCACAAGTCGTGAGGTCTGCTTCAGCTGAGCTGGTGAGCAGACATCACGTGACCTGTAATTATTACGTAATGTAGCCTACGACAAATAGAGGGCGACATATATGATGACTAACGGCATCACACTATCCCCTTCTCAGTCCTTAACTTGTCCCCAAGTTATGAAAACAATATAGTAAGGATCGCTAATTAGACACAAATCTAAAATCATAAACATACTAATACAAAAAGAAATCCAAAATACATGAATACGTATAAAAGCAAAGTATAGCTAATAGTGCCTGCCATGCACGAGAGCCTATACACACAATAACATTTGATAATAACTCTTAATATGGGTTCAGAACTAACGTTTGAGATAAAAACGTATCACATGTCAATCTGTACCGACTAAAAAAAAAATATGTCCTAGCTCGACTGCGAAAGAAGAAAGTTACGCAATACGAGAGTAATAGAAGAGTAATATGACCTTACATGCACGTGTTCATACCCTAAAGGAATAACGCGGCTCGCGCGAAAGTGCAATTTGGACTCATGTGAGGTCACATTCCAGATACAACTGATAAAAGTAAAAACAACTTACGGTGCCGTACATAGATATTAATACATGAAAACAATCCAAGTGAATCAAAACATAACACTCTTGATGTAACACAGAGATCCAAACCACAAAATAAATTGATAGGAAGTCCGCATTAAAATATGAAATGTCCACAAGATTTCCAAAGTAAAAAGATATCATAACGAAACCGGAGGTCCGCATCAAAAGGTGAAATGTCCATAGTAATAAGGTGAAATGTCCATAATATTTTCACAGTAAAAATATATAATAAAGAAACACGTTATTTAACACAAAAGTCCTGATCGAGGGCATCTCTATGGATTAACGATAAGTCAACAGTTCCCTGGTCTGTGGGGGCAGTTCGAATTCCTCCTTCTCCGTGGTAAGGACTGTACCATCTGGGTATTGGACCGTATGTTTTTCCTTCCTGTAAATAACTCCAAGACCAAGGTTTTTTACTTCCGCGTTGATGATGAGTGGAATCCGCGAAGTAACCATCAGGTTCCGCAGACGGGTCAGCTCTTTATCATCCAGAGTTGAATCCGACGATGCCGTTGAAGGGGTTGATGTTGAAGTGGTTGGGGAAGGTGTAGAGCTATCCTCAATGGGTGATGTCAGGGGGGTTGGCGCTCGTCTATCACTGGGTCCAAACGAAAGGTCGATAGGTCCGCAGTCTACCGTTGAGGCGGGGGCGTTCTCACACGACTGGTCGCTCGCTTCGATGAGGGCAGCTAACGGATTGAAGGGTGACGGAGGTAGATCCTCGGTGCCAAAAGCCAAAGAAATATCATTTAGCCACTCATTGTTATTCGGTGTCACAGCAGGACTCGACTTTGAATTGGCAATCTGTGGTCCAGTTGATTGTGGCACAATAGGAGCCACCGGTCCTGGCCTCCTTAAACCAAAACGCCTACCTCGCCTACCCCTAAATTCACAGTTTGTGTGATGACTGCGAAGCTGCTTCCATGAAAAAAATAATCGCCTGCACGAAAAACAATGTACTTGTGGTCTACCAATACCACGCCCGAATGGAAGGTTTGCGGACATTGCTCTATCTTTCCAATAAAAACAATAAAGCAGTAAAAATGAAAATATGTAGCCTATGCTCTGACAACACCGGTTCTGGAAGCAGAGTGAGCGTCAGTGGAGAATCAGAGCTTCACCCACTAATAGAGCGAACGTTTACCAGTCCCGGGTCAAAACTAAATATAACCCTACTTGTTGCTTACGTAACGCTTACGTAACTACGAGGCCTCACCAACTCTGTTGGTCTCAACACTCTCTCCAGATGCTAAGCACAATTTAAGACGATCGTGGTGAACGACCTTCGCCCTCGATCGTTCCGACTGTTTTATGCGATAAGTTACATCGGATAACTTATTAACTATTAAATATGGGCCTTCCCAATATCTTTGCAACTTAGGAGACAGTCCCTTTTTGTTACTGGGGTTATACAGCCGGGTACACGTTGTCAGTCCGACACGTTTTCAGTCCGAAAATAAAATACACGTTTTTAGTCCGAAGAAACGAGTTTTCAGTCCGACACGTTTTCAGTCCGAAAATAAAATACACGTTTTCAGTCCGAAAAAACGAGTTTTCAGTCCGAAAATGAAATACACGTTTTCAGTCCGAAAATGAAATACACGTTTTCAGTCCGAAAATGAAATATTCGTTTTCAGTCCGAAAATGAGATACACGTTTTCAGTTAGGGAATGAAAGCAGTTTTAATGCCATAATATCACCAATAAACGGTGACAGCCCGAACTGATAGTAAAAAAATCGATTGAATCTTTTGTATTAAGTCTCACATCACCGGCCTCAACAAAGACTTGGGACCCCTTAACAACTATCAGTTCTACAAGCATATGTAATCTGTTCTTCGCTCCTTAATCAGCTTCCTGTATAGTCATGGTTTGTTTGGTTCTAATTCCATCAATGCAATTTACACTTTAAACCTAGCGTCATACTTTCATTGTGTTACATTTTGTACTTTTCATTCGACTGCCAATATTGCTGACGAAGGTCCCAGGGGGACCGAAAATTCCAATATATTTTCTAAAACTTTACTCCTTATTTGTCAATTATGAGTATATACGAAAGATTCAATCGATTTCTTTACTATCAGTTCGGGCTGTCACAGTTTATTGGTGATATTATGGCATTAAAACTGCTTTCATTCCCCAACTGAAAACATTTTCGGACTGAAAACGTGTATTTCATTTTCGGACTGAAAACGTGTATTTCATTTTCGGACTGAAAACGTGTATTTCATTTTCGGACTGAAAACGTGTATTTTATTTTCGGACTGAAAACTTGTCGGACTGAAAACTTGTCGGACTGAGGGGTGTACCCCATACAGCCAAACTTTATCACCGACGTTATAAGCTTTGGCATTGCTAAGCCTATCATAGGACTTCTTCTGCCTTTCAACTGACGCATTTGTTTCGATTCTAGCCATTTCATGAACTGTCCTAAATTTTTCTTCCAATTTACTTACATAGCTAATAGTTGAACTAATTTCAACATGGGGAGGGGGTACCAGGAGATCAACTGGGAGATTCATCTCCCTTCCTAACATCATTACACTGGGTGTCTCTCCCGTGGTCTCATGAACAGAGGAGCGGTACGCCATGGTAACATGGGGCAACCATTCATCCCAATCACGTTGGTTTTCCGAAACAACGGCCGATAACATTGCCCCTAAGGTTCTGTTAAAACGCTCCACCATGCCATCAGATTGGGGGTGAAAGGCTGTGGTACGAGTTTTATCAATACCAAGGAGCTGTGCTAATTCTTTGAACAAATTTGACTCGAAATTTCGGCCCTGGTCAGTATGCAACTGTAGGGGAACACCGAACCTCAACACAAACTGTTCTACAAAGACTCTGGCCACAGTAACTACCAGGGGCGGATCCAGGGGGGGGCCCGGGGGGCCCGGGCCCCCCTTTTTGAAAATCCTGATTTTTTTTTTTTTTTTTTTTTTACCGCGTTCGAGGGAAAGGGCCCCATGCGTGATCAGTGGCGTAGCTACGGGGGGCCTGAAATTGCAGACATGAGATCCATATTTTCAGGCTAGGTACATGCTGCTAAGAATACTCGGGAAGTGCCGTTTCCGGCCATCTGGGGGTTTGTAAAGCCAAAAATTTTCTTGTACGCTCCGCGCCAACCGATGATGGCGTTCCGCTTAGATAGTCTTACGTTCAGGCGCGGCTGGACCAGTCAGACCCCCCCCCCTGTCACAAATCCTGCATCCGCCCCTGATATGTCATTGAATATTCCACAAAACAACTTTTTATGTCCACGAAACTGTCGAAACATGATTTTCACTACTGGTAGAGATATAAAATATTGGGAATTCTGAATTTCCTGCAAACATGCGGCTGTGCCTGTTCAATACTCACTACTGTATCGCCTTAAAAAATGATGAGTGGAAATAGTTTCTCCAGGACCGTATCGTATCGTGGGTATCGAGTGCGTCTGATATACGAACGTACGTAGTACGTACGTACGTCTATGATGATATACACTGTACTGTACTGATAAAAACATAGGTGAATTTCACTCCATGGGAGTGATCACTGAGCACATTCCGGTATAAGAGTGAATTTCCACTCCATTGGAGTAAATCTTAACTCCTAATAGAGTTATATTCACTCATATTAGGAGTGAGGGTTAACTCCAATAGAGTTAAATTTCACTCTTAATTTGAAGTGCGCCGAGCGATCACTCCAATGGAATGAAATCCACTCATTTGTTTTTAGAGTGTTGCTAGATATATGAAGAAGAAATTTACATACCAATACATGTTATCGGTCATCGATTGGCACAAAAAGCCAGATTCTGATGACAGCTGCCTCAAGAAACCCAATAAATGGTCTAATAAGCACCGAGCCACCAATGTGGACCATTACCGAAACATCGATGCGTGTTAGTCTTCCACCCCCTTCCTCTAATGCTATTTAAGTCCACATGTGGGCATATCCTGCAAATCTACCGGTACCCCACAGGGGTTTGAGTTGGGAGAAAGGCCTTGACAGCTTGAAACGACAAATGATGCCATCTTCCCTCAAGTTAAAAGTCTGGCTGAGTTGGCAAGGCCAGTCAGCATGAAAGAGAAAAAAACATTTTTTGCATTTCTGTCACCAAAGTTGCACATCTTTTTGGTTGCTATTTTGCCTTACAGGTGCCATCTCCTGCGATCTGGGGGGTGCTGAAATCTCAAATTTTCTCTGTACGCTCCGCGCCAACCAAGGTGGCGCTCCGCTTAGGTAGTAAACTCCGCCCCCCCACAAGATACAGTAGAACAGCCCCCCATGGCCCCCCCACTAAAAAAATCCTAGCTACGCCACTGTGCGTGTAATTTTTTGTAAAATAAATTTGCAAAAAGAGTACACCATCATTCTGATAAAGTGAAGGTGAGAGGGGCACTCTGACTGCATCAATAGTCTCCATCTGGAAGGGGGCATCCAAGATGAAATGGCCTGGAGTAGCCTGGTAAAAAGTAGTTTGCATCACTACCTACTCCCCAAAGACGTAAATCCCAGCTCATTGCTCGAAATTGCAAATATATGCCCGACAAACCATGAATACATGATTTATTGGAAATAAATTTTAATCAAAACTTTCACGAAAAGTAGCACCAGATTGCACCGAGGACCTCCATATTTTGTGAAATTTTCCAAAGGGGAGGGGGCACCCACTCCCCTTAGACCCCTCCCCCAGGACGACGATTAGGCATTTCCCATCTGGGCCCCCCCTTCGGCGAAATCCTGGATCCGCCACTGACTACCTCCTGGTTTGGGATCGCATAAGCCTCGGTCCACTTAGTAAAGTAGTCCGCTACACACAAAATATATCTATTTCCCGTGTCGGTAACTGGTAAGGGTCCCAATATATCCATGGCCACTCTTTCCATGGGGACTCCTACCACGTACTTTTGCATACGTGCTCTATGAGATTTAATTGCACCCTTCCTTGAAGAGCATGTTTCACATTGCCGACACCATCTCTCTATATCCTTATGATATCCAGCCCAGTAAAATCTAGATTGGACTCTCCTCATAGTTTTCTTAACACCTAGGTGACCAGCTGTGGCATTACTATGTAACAAAGACATAACCTCATTACGCATGCTTCTAGCCACCACTAATTTCCAGGAGATCTCATTCCCCGAGTCAGATTCCCATTTTCGATAAAGAATACCGTTTCTGAGACATAAGACCTTCCACATACCCCAGTAAGTTTTGAAAGTCTTGTTCTCAGCTGAATCAGCGACCACTGCGGCTTTTCTTTGGAAATAACCATCCAGCCTATGATTCGACTGATGTCGTTATCACCCTGCTGCGCCTTCTTAATGTCTTCTACAGACCACTGGTCCACCCAAGCACTATCTAGCTCTAGCCTGGGAGCAACTATCTCTGGCACAACCTGTCCATTATCCTTTCCACTTTGAGTTGGACTTTCTACTGATGTAGCTGGTTCCATCCCCTTCTCAGCATCTGTCCTAATTTCGCCCAGCCTATCAGTTTGACTCCCACCCTGTTTAGTTTTACTACGGGTTACAACCGTACATACGTGGGTGTCAATGGTACCCCCACTTTCACTGAGTTGTTGTCCAGTAAGATTCCCCCCAGTATCTTCTACTGTACTTAATTCCGTTTCCTCTAAACGGAGGCAATACCTACAGTCTACGCACGGGCGTCGGGAAAGCGCATCTGCATTCCCGTGTTTACTTCCTGGACGGTGCTGAATTTCGTAGTTATAAGTGCCCAGCATTTCAAGCCATCGCGCAATCTGCCCCTCGGGTTGTTTAAAATTAAGTAACCACCTCAAAGCACCATGGTCAGTTCGCACAAGAAATTCAGCACCGTACAGATAATGGTGAAAGTGTTTAATTGATGCTACTATAGCGTACAACTCTTTTCTTGTTATGCAATACCTTCGTTCAGCCTTACTAAACGATTTACTAAAATATGCCATTACTCTTTCTTCTCCTCCCTGGATTTGAGAGAGAACACTACCCAAGCTTTCATTGCTTGCATCTGTGTCAAGAATATACTTGTCACTGGGGGTGGGGAAGGCTAATATAGGAGTAGAGGTTAGGGCTACCTTCAAGGCGTTAAATGCTTCTTCGCATTCCTCATTCCACAGAAATCTTTTTCCCTTTTCTGTCAAACGATGTAAAGGACGTGCAATAAGAGTGAAGTTTTTAACAAACTTCCTGTAATAAGAACATAAACCTACAAATCCTCTCACGTCACGAACACAATTTGGCCTTGGCCAATTTTTAACAACAGCCACCTTTGACGGATCAGTCGAAACTCCGTCCTTGCTAACTACGTGTCCAAGAAACTCCACTTTTTGTTTGAAAAGAAAACATTTCTTAGGCGACAGTTTCAGTCCCGCTAATTTGAACCTCGTAAAAACATCATCTATGGCAGCAATTTGTTCCTCGAAATTCTTTCCAAAAATAATTACATCGTCTAGATAGACTAAACATGTTTGCCACTGCAAACCAGATAAAATTTTCTCCATCAATCTTTCAAAGGTGGCTGGTGCATTGCAAAGCCCGAACGGCATGACACAAAATTGATATAGACCACTGTGGGTGATAAAAGCGGCCCCTCCCTATCAGACTCGTCCATTTCGACCTGCCAGTAGCCACTCGCTAGGTCGAGGGTCGTGAACCAAGTGGAGCCATTAAGACTATCTAAGGAGTCATCGATTCTAGGGATCGGGTAGCTATCTTTAGTGGTAATATCGTTAAGCCTACGATAATCTACACAAAAACGAGTTGATCCATCTTTCTTTTTAACTAATACAACTGGAGACAATCTGAAACCTCGTTAGCCGCATCCTCTCTTTTATTCAGAGGCAGTCTCCTAGCATTTTGTTTAATAGGGGACACCTCTTTAGTAGGAATTTTGTGTTTCACAATATCAGTCCTTCCTAAATCCTCCTTACATTTTGCAAAAATACTCTCATGCTTCAGAAGAAGCCTCCTAACTAAAGCTTTTTGATTTTCATCAAGTGATCCTTCCAAAGAGTTGTACAGCCCTAAAATGTGCTGTGGTAAGTCAGTGACTCCCCCACCCTCAGTGGAAGTGTCACCCTCCGTGTTTTGTACCGATAAAACTTCCTCTACAGGCTCACACGTGGCCGCCGTAACTCCTTCATACACCGTGACCGGCACTGAATCTACATTAATCATGCGGATTGGTACCACGTGACTCTGGGGATTAACCACAGCTTTAGCTACCATAATCGAGTGTTTCTTTACAAAACTTTCACAAGGCTCTACAATAAACTCTGTTCCGTCTAATTTATTGGCAAGTTTACCTGGTACTACAATTTCCTGGCCTGGACTTATGCAGACTGTCTCAGCTACCGTGATTCTATTCACTACGTTACTAGGGGCATTCAATCTCTCGTTGCCGAAACATTGAACCACAATATTCCCAATTTTTATCTGACCAAGGCCTAGATCTATTTGGCACTTGTATTTTGCGAGGAAATCACACCCTAATATGAAATCAGAAGATATGTCTGCAACCCACACCGGGTGGCTCGCCGAAAAATCTCCCATCTTCAATGAAAAATTACCACAACCGAACAACGGTATACTTCGATCATCGGCCATAACCAAGTCCTCTCCAGTTCTCTCTAACTTTGGCCGTGCACTCTGAACAACTTCCTGATACACACTACGTTTCACCACACAAATATTTGCACCCGTATCAATCAAGCTATCTAAAGTCCTACCATGGATTTGTATTCTTGCGTACAATCCATCTCTATTATTCTTTTCACTAAGTGACGTAACAAAGGGCCTTTTGGGACCACTAGCCGACTCATGGCCCGCTGAACCGGCTTTTACTAGTTTCCCGAGTTATGACTTGTCCCATTGTTATCAGATACTTTTGGTTTTGGACAATCACGAGCAAAATGCCCAACTTCTTTGCAGTTGTAACACTTGTTGTCCCTGATCATATTCCTACTCTCTCTCTTACGAGGCTTTTCCGAATTCCCGTGACTCTTCTCTAACGATTTAAAACATTCCTGAATTTTAGCTACCATTTTCTCTACAACTTGATCTAAATTACTCTGTACCTCTTTCGCCAGTTTCTGGTCAGTATCAGGGGGGCCTGACACAGCTCTAACTAACCTTCTACTATTTCTCTGATTTTCAGCCTGTTGAAACGTCTCAAATTCAATTGCTGTTTTTACTGCGCTGTCCAAACACTTTGGGCGAGACTGATATATTCCCCATCGCATGTCAGTATCAGCCAGCGCATCAATAAAATGATCTTTTGCCAAGGTCTCTTGTAGATCATACTTAGCTTCAGGGTAGGCTAATTTAACCAATCTCCGGACTGACTGCGCTAATTCTGGAAGGTTTTCACCTTTCTTTCTTTGTTTATTCTTTAACTGAGCACGGAATAATTCCGTTTGATTTTGTGAACCAAAACGTTTGGACAGGGCGGCAACAAGCGAATCGTAATTACGACGCATCGAGGTATCAAGGTCGCCTAATACTGACAGCGCTTCACCTCTTAAGGAAGTGGCAAGATGCATTCCTCTAGAAAGGGGATCCCATCTATTCATTTCTGCTATCAATTCAAACTGTACAATGTAATCATTTCACTCACTACTCCCGTCAAATGCTACGGGGCGTACTTCCGTTCTCTTTGGGTATATACGGGAATCTGAGGGAGGTACAGGCAAATCATTAGAATGGTATCTAACGGGCGGGGAATATTCCCCCAACTGCA
Source organism: Apostichopus japonicus (assembly GCF_037975245.1). Classification (NCBI taxonomy): domain Eukaryota; kingdom Metazoa; phylum Echinodermata; class Holothuroidea; order Aspidochirotida; family Stichopodidae; genus Apostichopus; species Apostichopus japonicus. The sequence continues at coordinate 13,926,587 of NC_092576.1, read as the reverse complement.
CATTCCTATCCGAGTTGTTGACAACTTGTCTATCATTAAGTTGATCATCTTCAATTCTCCTATAACTTCTACCAGCCTCCCTATTCACATAATGGCCAGCTCCATGGCGACTTACGGAGGGACGGTGGTCCAAGTCGTAACCATAATTATTACATTTACGCCATTCGCCTACACTAGGATAACGTTTCTTATCGTCTGCTCTATCTAACCCTTCTAGAACTGACCTAGAATTACCTGCACCACTGATCAAATATTTATCTCTATACACTGTATCCTCACTAGGGTAACGGATCCTAGAGAGGGAATCACCCCTCGAAATTCCACTTGGCCCCGGGCCAGTTACACCACCCCGTGGCATACTGTCAGTCCCAGACTGACGAATTTCGTAACGCGCAGCCCTTGGCTGCAAGTCCTCCACCCCATATTGGGTCGCATTTCTTGTATCAATTTCCCTGGAACCTCGTCCAGGTACGCCCCCTAATGGCATATGATCAGCCCTAGACTGATATAAATTGTACCCTGCAGTCCCTGACTGCGAATGCCTGACCCTCATATGGGCGGGACTTGACGTGTCCCTTTCTCTATCCGATAAACCATCACCAAAATTGATCAACGGTGCATTCTCCCTATTAGACACAGTTCTACTGAAACCATTTCCCAGATCAAGTTTAACTACACTATTTGAAATAAAATTACGAGGGCATTCAGTAGGGGGCACATTTGCCCTCCCCTCACTCACACCATCGTCCACATGCCGGGGCTGCTGGTTTCTTTCTCTCTCCTCAAAATCACCAGAAACCCTCATACGTATGTCACCCGTCGCAGACGGAGACCTAGCAGCCCCGAAGTTTGGTTCGCTATAACGCATAGGCCCATTTAAGTAATGATTACGAGAATTTGAAAAATACTCACGTGGTAGCGTACTGCCATCCAAGCCGCCGTCACTAGGGACGCACTCATCTACCACCATCCAATCCTGATTACACAAAACATTCCCATTCTGAATCTCACTAAGTGTGGGTTCTTCGCGAACTCTGTTTTCAAACTGTGAGCCCGAACAGGGTGTAACACTCTGTTCCCTACAGGAAACCAGTTCCTGCCTTGACACACAGGTGTCCGAATCAAAGCTAATTAAATCATTCATGCTCAACAGAAAACAGAATCCGATCGCTTGCCACCAATGTAACGCTAACTCAGTCTAAGATTCTGGGGCGTCCAAATATTCCCTGCAGAGGACTGGTGGTGGTATGGAAACAAATGCGGCTTGGATGGTTGTATGTTAGTAAACGACGAGCCTTAAATCTCGCTATTACATGCAAAAGATATAACACATAGATAAACAAGTAAAGAACAAGCGCTGTGTAGATTTCGCAATCTATTACTTTAACCAGCCACGGTACAAACAATACAATGGCACGAAGCCCTCAGAAATAGATAGAAAAACATGCACTTAACGATAATGGTCACAAACGAGGTCTCAATACCGAAGTAGAGTCCTATAACGATACGTACAAAAGTGTATAAAAGACGAATACAAGACAGATACAAGTACGACCACAATGGTCGGAGCCAGGGCTACTACCGAACCAAACGATTCAGATCGGGAGCGAAGACTGGTCACAAGTCGTGAGGTCTGCTTCAGCTGAGCTGGTGAGCAGACATCACGTGACCTGTAATTATTACGTAATGTAGCCTACGACAAATAGAGGGCGACATATATGATGACTAACGGCATCACAATATATATATATATATATATATATATATATGCATCATAAAATTGCTTATGGGTATTCATAATTATTTTTGGATTTTTTCGGGGATTCGATTCACTCTCCGTTGGTTACACCAGGAGGCAATGATGTCAGTGCTACAATTGAATGACTTTCATTCAGAAAATAACGTTATTACTAATATGCCAGATTTTTGGCGAGTTGACTGAAGTGCGTAGACTTGTGTGGGATTTCATTAACAAATATGTTGTATAAAAGGGCAGTGCAAGCTTCGAACTCAAAATGTTGAATTACAAGTTTCATTTACCGGCCGTGGAGGTAGGACAAGACGATCTTTGCAGTTCGAATGGGGAGATTATAGTTGAGGAGTTTGTCGCGGAAACTTTGTGCCAAGTTTGCTCAAAGTTTTCTTGTGGTTAAGGAACAGAATGGCCGTGTAGTGTTTAATTTGAAAGTACATTTTGATACCTTCTGTGATTCTTAATATGGGATTTAAAAAAAGGGAATGTTATCTATCTGTATTAAAAAAGAATGTATTTAAAAGAAACATTATTCCAGAACTGAAGGAAAATGTTACTAGAAAGAGAGCTCTTTTGTTAAAAGACTAAGAACTTGTGGCACAGAATGCCACGGAGAGTCCATTTGATGCGACGTTTGGAGGTGTTTTTTTCATACTCAAATCAAAGTTGCATTACAGCCACCACCAACTCCCCTCTCATATCAAACCCCTCTTCCGCCGCTTCTATCATGTTCTTGTGTATATACTTTGCATTCACTTAGGTCCCATTGTATGCCGCGGTTATCCATGCGGAACCGGAATGCCAATAGGCATCGATCCACTGACCACTGGTGTCCCAGATTGCCTTGAAGCCATAATCGAGTCCCCGGGATACCCGACCAGTTATCCCGATGACCAATGCGAGTGGGTTTTCTCAACTGACACAGTCCGAGCCAGCATTGGCGTAACCTTTCTCGATTTGGACGGAGTTACTAGGAACAACTTACAGATTATTCGGACACGAATTCAAAATAATGGAGTGACTGTAACGGATGACATTTTTATCGATGACATCACTGAAGCCAACATACCAACCAATCCAACCCTGATAACACGAGCAAATATGCTGCAAGTGATTTTCACTCCAGTAGAAAATCGATATCACAGTCGCGGTTTAAATCTGAGAATCATGTGGGCGCCCGAAGGTATTTAGAAATGATTATACTACTTTTGACTGTCCGTTACAATATAAAAGACCATCAAATTAGTTGGCAGGGATGCGAAGAACCAAGTCAAGCACCCTGTGAAATTTCTGTCCCCGTGTCCCAGTATTAAGATCTTCATAAATTCATGATACAACATTCACGGGCATCCTAAGATATGTTTCTGGTGCCCAGATTTAATCCATCTTGAAACAAATAAGTTTGCAGAGACGACGGAAGGAGAAAGCTCGCTTGATTCAGATATGTTATTCCCAAAATGCCAGGTAACAGAATGCCAGGTAGCAGAAGCGGGATGTGTTGGTGTAGGCGTAGCGGTAACTTCACGAAGTGCACGTGTTATATCAGGACGACTATCTTGAAGTTATCAATGTTGAAGGCAACATGTAACTCAAGGAATGCCTCAATATAGATGTAAATAAAACATCAGAACTGGTCATTAATACCGTCAATGAACTGAGATTAACATGATGCTATTTTTTTTTTGTTCTTATTGTTTTTGTCCTTGATTTGTCCATAGATGCTGGAACTGCATGCTCATCATCTAGGACTATTACACTGGTTTCTGGATTCCCTACAGCGGCATTAAACTCGCCAGACTATCCCTTCCGTTACCCTGCAAACAGCTTGTGCTTCTATACTGTAACAAGTCCAGCAGACACTCGAATTGTAGCGGAGTTTATCGGTTTGCTCAGGATGGTTAACTACGAGGATTTCATTTACATTTATGACACAAGTGATGCGTCGAACCCATCGCTGTTGCGTATCGTTTCAAATAGCTTCTACCGTGATTTTTCGTTGGTTGAAACAGACAGCAATAATGTACAGTTTGTTTTCGAAGATAGACCAGGGACCGAGCTGGCGGGATTTTTCGTAAGGGTCAGGTACGAGGGTGAGTGCATAAAGGTGTTGCCTAATTAAGAACGATTAATCCCTTATACAATGGGAAGCAAAAAGGTACCCCAATTATTTGTTGAAGAAGAGGTCAGAACGTTTTACTCTTGGGCTTTTTTATCACACAATAAAACAGATCATCATCGGTCATTAAACTAATTATAAGGCTGCACGCGAGATAAATTTTCACCAACGGTAAGATTTTGTCAACATTGTCATATCTGGTGCCACCTCTGTCACTCACACACCTATATTTATATGCGAAGGTGCCTGTATAGATATCATCATTCCCTCCCCTGAACTACATAACATATTAGGCACCTGTACAAAATTGATGGTCGCGCTCATGGAAGTATGACTCCCAAGTAACCTTTGGACTGACGCATGCATACTTATAAATAATTGTTGTAATTTCTTTTGCAACCGACAGAGAAAACACCTGTTTGCAGTGGTAATGGTAACAGCGAGGACACCTGCTCTTGCACGTCTGCATTCGAACAACCTGTTTGTGCTGTAAACGAACGAGTAGGTGAGTCTTAAAGTGGATAATATCTTATCTTTATGCACATTGTCAAGCTATTGCAGCCAAACCAAATAAACTTACCGATTAAAAACCTTCCCGATTTTATATCGTGCTACACATTTGACATTAGACATGTAGGTTATCATGGACGTAGGACAACGGAACAACTTAAGCGATTCTAATTATACGTATTATTGGCATAGGCGTAGTCCTAAACTCACTAGAAACACCTCTCAACTTCACATTAGCAATAGAGTACCATTGGATGACATCCACCACTATTTGTCTTTGATAAATTTGTAATGCACTGTAAACGTCTTATGTTAGCCTTGTAAAGTGTTTTGCTTACCTAGTCTTTTGTCTTTAGTCATTTGTTGCGTTTGAGGAAATGACCCATTAGTGTGTGCATGAGATTAAATACTCAAGTCCCTACACAGATTAATTTGGGGCCCAGTGTCACCCTTTAATCTTGAACAAAGAGTCAATCAAATATCTGATATCGACAAATACAATTTGCTTACACATAAAAAATAGAAAAAAAACAGACTGACAAAGGTTATTTTGACAACATTGCGTCCATAGCTTCGATATCGTCAGTTATCTAGAGTTAATATAGCAAGCCTAGCGAAAAGTCGATCATACTAGTTTACGGTTTACAGGTTTTACATTTCACTGCATATTATATACAGTGGCGCAGTGTTTACAACACCGCAAAGGAGATTTACTGTTGTAATGTACATGACTAATGCCGGAATGCTTTAGTAATATGCTCGAGAGAGTCAAAAGACAAGCACAATAAGCAATTCTCATTTGCTGAATATTGAAAGGGTCTTAAATAAAAGTCAACGGAGCGGAGAGATACAGAATATTTTTAATTAAAATAAAATCTCAATTCTATTCAACGTTACTTTTTGTAGTATATAAATGTAAACACTATTCCCACGACTAGCTTTGGCCTTTGGTTAGTAAAGTAAAGATACCCATACCTTGGTGATTTCATTGAATGGCTATGACGTGACAATTTATGATGACATGGCATGGCGTAAATCGACTCGACACCATTCCATTCAATTCGAGTTGACTTGATTTGGAAATGATCTTAGTTATACTTTAAGCCATTCTATGGAAAGGGCCTAGTGCTTTGAAGAGAACTTGTTGACATCAAAGATACCACATTCAATCACTAAAGCCTCGATAATAAATTGAGAGATGTGTTTGTAACTAACATTGTGGAATAGTGTTTTCTTCGAAACAAGTGTTAGTTGTACAAACTAAAGAAATGGGAAGCTCTCTATCACGTATTCCTATCTCAAGTTATGACTTTCTAAATAAAGATATTGTTCGGCAGCATGCATATTCGATTGGTTGGGAGTTTCAGGCTTGAGGGTTTCGACTCTCATAAAAAAAACCCGTTCATTACCGTTTATTTCGTTCACAACTTTGGCGTTGATTTCTTTAGCCCGCCACTGCCAAACTGATCACGACCCTTCTCGACTCGACCGCCGTTACGTGGCACATCATGGATGCTAGGCTGTGCGCGAGTTTAAAGGAGAAAAAAAAAAACCTAACCTTTCTGCTTAGAGAATCCCCTTGCAGTGTACACTTTTTTTGACAGAAGCACAACGAACGCTTGAAACATTTCTTTCAACCTTAACAATCGTTTTAATTAATTGTCACCCATGGCATTCGCCATATTTGTTTGAATTCCGACAGTTCCCTCTTGTTTCGTGACGTAAGCGAGCCACATATCGCATTTCAAGAGAAAAATGTTTCCAATACCAACATATGAAGCAAATGTATTGTGTTAGATAAAACGTTTGTTTATCATTTACAATACATTATGAAAGGTTTTAAAAGTAGAAAGAATATTTTTCGGGTGTAAATGTGTGTTTTTCCTTTGTGTTCAATATCGAATGTGTTACAACGACTGTAATTGCAAGACATTGAAACCTTCCGATCGATTATTTCCTACGTGCAGTTAACGATAACTACGGCAATATCTAGTCCAGGGGTGGCGATTTGTTTCAAATATTGGAGGACATCTGCTTGGGTGCAGGCGCGTAGCAACTAAAAATATTCTCGCGCTTCGTGATATTTTGTATATATACCCAATTTCATTACAGATGCGGTCCGTCTCATGGGCGCAGATCAGTCTTGGATAATGATGGGGAAGCGTATCTGTTCTCAGATACCATCTAAGCGGAGCGCGACCATTGGTTCGCGCGTAGCGTACAATATATTTTTTGGCAAATATACCTCCCAGATCGCCGGAAATAACACTTCCCAGACCCAATATTGCTCCAAAACCTCCTTAAATTTGAGATCTCATGGTTTAGAAATTTACGTTGGGGGAAACACATGGGCATCTGCAGAAAAAAAAATCAGGGGACAAATAATCCAAGTAGAATTTTGTATACGATGGGTCTGGGTCCTCTCCCACTGAAAACAATTATAGACTGCCGCAAATGCGATTTCCTTTCCAAAATTTAACAACTGTGGATAAATGTAATAAAGTGAGAACTGCTGCATGTCATTTGCACAATGCTGGATCAAACTGCACACAAAGTTCAATACCGGGAAATTTGCAATGCATCGTTTGTTCAAGACAAATTGGTGGGGACACGGTAAACCATGTCCCCACCATGAGTTGGCGCGAGGCGTGAAAGAAAATTTTGGCCGAAAATGCCTCCCAGATCGCTGGAAATGGCACTTCCCAGGCCTTAATTGTCAGTTGCATCTAAGCATTTCTATTTGAAATTACTAGCGATATCATAAAAAAATATTCTCTTATAGTTACAAAAACAATTATGCCACCAAATATTGGGGGGATATTAGATAATATATCCCCCACCTAAAATATTGAGGGGGGGGGCATGTCCCCCCGTCCCCCCCACCCATGATCGCTGCCCATGATCTAGTCTCTTTTTTTCTTCCGAAACACTTTCCTGACTCGGGAAGTTTTGATAAACTCTGTTTAAAACTCTGTTTACCGAAAGTTAACTTGTCAACTGTAACGATTAGATGTTGTTCAGCCACTTAGTCTTGCGCTAGTTCCCTTTTCTCTAGAAATCTGTTACCAGATTCATGGCGCTTCGGCTACAGTCGGTAAAACTGAACATGGAGTGTGTTACCCGACTGGTCCCGAAGCCGGCAGCGCACAGTGGTTCACGACTAGGACTGTCCAGTCTTATCAGTTGTAACAAAACACAAACACCGATCGTGAACAGAGAGCAGTCGTTTTGTGGGCTCAATAGTCGTTCAGTGCAAAGGTTCAGTCGGTAAGACATTTCATACTCACGGCTATCGAAAACCGATTGAGACGAGCCGGAGCGCATGCAGTCGGCGAAGAGTACGGTTGGCTTTAGTATGAGTTCAATAAAGCTCTCAGTGAAAGGATTTATGTGTACTATACGTTTTAACATTGATACTAATGTTTTGTTATGTAACGATCGTCACTAGCAGATGCGTTTTGGCTATCGCTGTTGCTCCAGAAATTACGATAGTCAGACCCTGAAAGTCTAGGTTTATAGCCGACAACTTTTAGATCAAATGAACATTTGGAGCAATTGTTAACCAGACTGGAAGCATTTGTTGCACCTGGCACTTTAACGTTTGGACTTTATCATTTCTTTTTTTAGAACCCTCATTGCAGTCCTAATAACTTAGAACATTCATATCAACTTTTCCTTTGCTTGAATCATCTCCTTCTTGTAAACTTTACAAGCCAGCCGATACCCGTAGCTAATACAGTAACAACTGTTCATGTCCTGTAACACATCTTACCGTGTTACGAAGACAAAGTATTAATTACTGATGCACGGTTGTGGCCGGGAAATGAACAGTAGTTGCTGCACCAACCATTTATAGTGCGAGTTCATTAGTACGCAATTCTTAAATGAAGTCGTATCTAGTCGTTTTAAGCTATAAGTAGGCCTATGGATATACCCGAGCATGGCTTTTCGTTGTTCTCGACATAACGAATTGGTCTAATTTAAAGAGAGGTGTGAACCGGAATCAAGTGGTACCGTACTTTCTTTACTTCATCTTTTAGGCATTCTCATCTTCAAAAGACTCCTTGTCCAATCGCGAAGTTCTTTGTCTAACATGGGAACAAGTTAACAGCTTTGCAGTTGTTATAGTGCCGCCTGATGCACATGTAACCATGTTACGAACACAAAGTAGTAATTACTGATATACGCTTGTGGGATATGAACAGTTGTTACTGTACCAACCATAAGTATCCGGTGGACAAGCATACGGCTAGACAGTATAAATAAAAGTGATCACTAAATAAAATGGATCACTGCTGGACCACGTAACGGACGTGCATTACTTGAAGATATATTAGGAGATTGATTTCTGTATGATTTATAACAGAAGACTGCATTTGGCTGACGAGACTCGGAATTTATGTAATAATAACTTAGTGTTCTTACGTTTTATCTTAGGTAGTCGGTCAGAATGTATAACAGTAACACTTCCTCAACAATTCTTGCCTCGTAAATAATAAACTACTATTCCTTTCAAAAATTGATTAAGATATTTCAACCATAATCTTGTAAATAATGTTGTTTGTTTACATTTAATTCAAATGAGATTTATTTCTCATTTGGAAATGAAAAAGGGGTTTTCTGACTCGCGAAACGGGGGGGGGCGGAATGATACTTCCGCCCCTCCATATTTTCACTGGGGGGGGGGGCAGCGCCCCCAGCTCCCCCGGTTCCTACGCCCTTGCATTAAGGATCCACTGAGATATGAAAGTAACTCACTAATATCGTAAATATTTATCATTCAAGATGAAAGAAATCACTAGATATGACAATATACCGCACCAGCTAAATCAGAATATTTTCCTTTTTTGTTCATTTTTACATTTACACATGTCTGGCATACCAGCTTTACCACCTGACTACGCATAACGAATTGGTCTAATTTAAAGAGAGGTGTGAACCGGAATCAAGTGGTACCGTACTTTCTTTACTTCATCTTTTAGGCATTCTCATCTTCAAAAGACTCCTTGTCCAATCGCGAAGTTCTTTGTCTAACATGGGAACAAGTTAACAGCTTTGCAGTTGTTATAGTGCCGCCTGATGCACATGTAACCATGTTACGAACACAAAGTAGTAATTACTGATATACGCTTGTGGGATATGAACAGTTGTTACTGTACCAACCATAAGTATCCTATCCGGTTCCTACGCCCTTGCATTAAGGATCCACTGAGATATGAAAGTAACTCACTAATATCGTAAATATTTATCATGCAAGATGAAAGAAATCACTAGATATGACAATATACCGCACCAGCTAAATCAGAATATTTTCCTTTTTTGTTCATTTTTACATTTACACATGTCTGGCATACCAGCTTTACCACCTGACTACGCATAACGAATTGGTCTAATTTAAAGAGAGGTGTGAACCGGAATCAAGTGGTACCGTACTTTCTTTACTTCATCTTTTAGGCATTCTCATCTTCAAAAGACTCCTTGTCCAATCGCGAAGTTCTTTGTCTAACATGGGAACAAGTTAACAGCTTTGCAGTTGTTATAGTGCCGCCTGATGCACATGTAACCATGTTACGAACACAAAGTAGTAATTACTGATATACGCTTGTGGGATATGAACAGTTGTTACTGTACCAACCATAAGTATCCGGTGGACAAGCATACGGCTAGACAGTATAAATAAAAGTGATCACTAAATAAAATGGATCACTGCTGGACCACGTAACGGACGTGCATTACTTGAAGATATATTAGGAGATTGATTTCTGTATGATTTATAACAGAAGACTGCATTTGGCTGACGAGACTCGGAATTTATGTAATAATAACTTAGTGTTCTTACGTTTTATCTTAGGTAGTCGGTCAGAATGTATAACAGTAACACTTCCTCAACAATCCTTGCCTCGTAAATAATAAAGTACTATTCCTTTCAAAAATTGATTAAGATATTTCAACCATAATCTTGTAAATAATGTTGTTTGTTTACATTTAATTTTTTTCAACGCATTTTGCTTTCGTCCTTCTTCAGTTTCCATTTTGCCAATTAATAATGCCGTAAGAGCTAAATAATAGTGGCTTTCCTTTACAACTGTCTTCCTAATTGATAAAATTCAAATAGCTATAACACTTGAGTTAATGCTGACTCCTGTCTATATCCTTGCAGGTTTTTACTATGAAGAGCTCACAGCCAACTCCCCGGAAGATTTGTCACATCGATGCAGCTCTTTTACCCGTGTGGAACTAGACTACACATCTGATGACGCTAATGTTATTTTAGCGTCAGATTCTTATTTTACTGAGACCGGAAATGACATCACGTGTGTGTGGCGCATATCCGGACCAGAGGGTGCTCGGTTTGCAATTATATTTCAAGATTTTGACTTGGATAACAGCGATACCTTTATGATACGCTACATTGATGGTAGAGTTGCATGAGGAATCGCGAGATACTCTTCCGACGAATTAGATTTGCCGCTGATCCGCGGCTCAACCACGTTCCCTCTGATCGATTATCCAATCATAATTGATTCCGATCAGTTTAGAGTGGACTACGCGGCAAGTGTCATCACTTCTGCTAACAAAGGTCCTTTGTTTGAGGTACACATTTTGGACGTAGGTGAGAAAACTCAAGAAGAACAAGATCGTTGGATCTATAGCAAGAATGTTTATATGCTGACATTGCATTAACCATAGCGCTAACTGTAAAAGACTCACCCAAAAGGCATCAAATGCTCTAAAAATTAAATTACGTATAAAAGATTCTACACGTTGGAAGTGGGACATTAGGCCTGTGTGTGTCTGCTATTATAGAAACAGATATTGAAAATTCTTGTAAGGCCAACTTTGTTGAAAATACATAGATATTGAGCTTGTCCATTGATATCCATGTACAGTCTAATAAGTTCACCTGCCCAAGTAAAGGCTCTACTAATTATATTGTATATTTGTCATAATGCTCCCACCTGGAACATTGGGTTGAGAATGTTCAATTCGCACACAAAAGAAATGAAGATGAACACCAATAATAGAGTAAAAGCTACATATCTAATTTATTGAAAATCTCTACATAATAATCTGACAAGAGTATAAGAAAATACTGCTTCTCTCCTCCCTAGCTGCAATCCACCCTCTGCTCAAATAAATAACACTCTCCCTCTCACCTTCTCTTTTTCCCCCCAATCTCTCCTCCCCAACAGGTCTGGACTTGTTGATTCCAAAAATAAATCAAAGTAAAAAAATGGTGTCCTTTGTGACCATGTGACACACCATGGTCTAAACAAGGATGATGTAATAGACCCATGTCAAAGGTCACTAGGTTGTTACTATGGGCAGTTGTTTATCCTCTGCCCACCAAGGAGAAAACTATGGATGCCTTTAGGTGATACATCCTTACAATATTGTACAGTGCTGCTACATCAACCCGTGTGCATAAGCTGGTCTAGTGAAAAGTCTACATCTTATCTACTAATATGTTCTTAAAAGTACGATTTCTACTAAATGAAAAAAACGATTCGAATTGGCTACATATTAAACACCGTCAACCTTTTTCTGAACCAGTTATTTACTTTCGAACTTATCTATAATATTGTTGTGTTAACTGAGAGAATGAATACTCTATTTCAATGACTTATCCAAATTAATGATGTACTGATATACATCATTTTATATCCCATTCAGAAATTGAGATTCAAATTGCATCTATATTTTATCACAGGAAACTGTTCTTCGCCGTGTTTGAATGGTGGACGGTGCTCATCAATATGTACATGCAACCCTGGTTTCGTCGGTGAATTTTGTGAACATAGTGAGTTACGCCGTTTCTTTTATTTCTTTCTTTGCTGGAATGTGCTGGAATGTGATTACAGAAATGTATGAACTTTCGACCGTGCTGTGACCACTCACATTCAGTTGCAGCATTTGTATTAAAAACGAAGTTCCTGGCAATGACATAATAAATATGATTTTTGGTATACCTCATAATAGATTGAAATGTTGACGTTAAACGCTGACAATTTGACGAGAATTTGCAATTTACATGCTGCAGAAATATGGCCATAGTTGACATTCTCAATATCCTAACCGGGACTCGAGAGTAAAACTAAAACTTTTCTGATGAAGACTCTTTTGTTGATCTCGCTCTTTGATAACGGGCAGAATGAATATGCCTTCTGTTTGGGCCATATTTCGACCTCAGTAATGTTTAAAGCAGTATCTGTGCTAAGGTTATTAAGGAGCCACTGAGATTTGAAACTAACTCACTAATATCGTAAATATTTATCATGCAAGATGAAAGAAATCATAGATATGTCAATAAACCGCACCAGCTAAATCAGAATATTTTCATTTTTTTTTGTTCATTTTCACATTTACACATGTCTGTTGTGCCAGCTTTACCACCTGACTACGCATGTGTTGTAAAACACCACTACGTGACGCCTAACTTTGCTTATCCTGTTCAACTGTTTGCCATTGCTGGAATAAATTCATTCAACCCTGGGGCTTTCTCCTTTGAGAAATGCGATGCAGATAAATCCTTGAGTTTTACTCCTCAACTTCCTTCTAATGCCGAGGTTCAGCCACAGTCATACGGCAGCACTTTGTCTCTACCAAGTACATGTGACCCTAAAGATCAATCCACGAGGTTTGGGGTATTTTCTTGTGATTTTGCTGGAGATGAATTTGTTGAACAGGTCAAAATACCAGCGATTATTAATCCCATCTCAGGTAATATTACTAAACACCCAAACATAGAATGATATTTATTTTTTTCATTTAGGTTGTGCCAGTGTTCATTTAAAAAAAAGTGATATTGTCGACAAGTCCTTATGAAAGCCTTTACAGTCTCCTCAGTAAAAAATTGTGTTCGGTGTTGATTTGACACAAGTTTAATTAGTACAATGATAGACGTTATCAATATAGAGTAAGACAATGTTTCCAAGTAACTCACATGAGAGAAAGATGTCTGCTACTTAAAGTCAAACTTCATGGCATTGTGAATGCTGATTGTAGCAAACAAGTGACAAGTGTTAAAGAGCAGTGGGACACAACATTCTCCCCTTTTGGTTGAACTCTGTGTATGACTCGTTAATTAAGAAAATACCAAAAGTTTAACTATATATATCATTTAGTTATAGATTAACAGGTGTGCTCCTAAGATATCTGAATGTTTCCTGCCTTTAGCAAAGTGACAAAATTGTACAGTCCAATTTTCACCAACTTAAAAGCAGTATGATTGTACTTTATTTGTCGGTTTGAAAAATATTTCGATAAAAAAACTAGCCAAACAATGATACAACTATTCAAATTTCATTATACTTTAAAGGGAGACACAACATTAAACCAACAATTATCTTTACCTTATATAACAGAAGTTGTGTGCTGAACAATTTCCATAAAGCGCTGAGAAAGATCTCTCTCCGTTTGGGAGTTAAAGTCTGGTTTCAAAGTCGTGCTTTGTTTGTAAATCTGTGATGTCATTCTGCCACAAGGGTCTTAAAATTGTTTACTTTCCCTTTTTGTGGTTTCCCTTCCATATCTGAAGGTAAAATGTAAACATTGCTGGCATCAACATTATTAGGAAGATGCCATCATTAGGTCATGTTAAGAGCTTTGATATAATAGATTCAATATTTAAAAAAGCCATCTCCATTACAGATTAAATTAACATCCCAAAGGACAAAGAAAAACATACTAAATACATACACAACGATATCATATTTAGAGTGTATCTAGCCTTGTTTGTAAAGAAACAAATATATAATGTCTCCTAAATGAAATAATATATTTTGCATGGGGAAGATCGGCATGACAGTTGTCTCTTTTACATAGACAAAAATGATGGTTAGGTTTGTGTCACCTTTCATGCATCATAAGTTAAAAATCTTTTGTGGATGGCATTAATAACCAAGATCTCAGTTTGTTAATGAATTTCTACCCCCCCCCCTAAAAGAGGGATTAATTAAAAACCCATTTATTAGTAAAATAATCATTTATTTACAGAATTACTCTCTCCCGTCGGTCGATTCACCAAGACTGTCAGCGTCAATGAAGAGGAGGTGACGTTGTCCGTTACCCACTCTACGTCAGAGAAACCACTACGTTGGAGATTTAATGGTCTGGTCAAACAAAAATGGGATGGGAAGTCGTCCATCACTATCAAGGATGTTCAAACAGAAGACAGTGGCATTTACGAGTGCTTCGTTAGAGGAAATGCTGGTATAGATTATGACGTGGTTACTTACAGGATTATTGTGCGAGGTACCAAAATTTCTTTAATATTTAATTCCGCCAAAAAATGTAAATGCAGTTAGTGACTATTTCATCAAAGGCAGAAACTTTGGTTCTTGGCCCACAATGTTAAATTAATACATTGCTTTGGCATCTGCAGTCCTATAATCGTTCCTAATGCAAGTTTGGTGTAGTGACGTAATGAATTTCAGTTATAGCACCTTATCTCTTTTAAGACTTAGTGTCTAGTACGGCATCTCCTGATTGCGTACAACTCAACCAACAAAAGCAGCTTTAAAAGAGACATGAACAAGACCATCATATTTTGTGTATGTGACAGGCATGATGACTGTCATGAGCAACTCTCGCCTTACTTACTCCACCCTGCAAAGACAGGACAAGCAAATCCCATCATCATTATCATTGGTCTATGTGGTGGAGATAACTGTCATGGGAAACTCATTCATTTCTCACTCCACCCTCCACAGACATGACCAGCAAATCCCATCATCATTATCATTGGTCTTTCTGGTAGAGATAACTGTCATGAACCAACTCACTCCCTCCTCACTCCACCCTCCACAGACAGTACAAGCAAATCCTATCATCATTATCATTGGTCTATGTGGTGGAGATAACTGTCATGAGCAACTCACGCCCCTCCTCACTCCATCCTCCACAGACAGGACAAGCAAATCCTATCATCGTTGTTCTTTCTGGTGGAGATAACTGTCATGAGCAACTCACTCCCTCCTCACTCCACCCTCAAAAGACAGGACAAGCAAATCCTATCATCATTGGTCTTTCTGGTGGAGAAAACTGTCATGAACAACTCACTCCCTCCTCACTCCACCCTCAAAAGACAGGACAAGCAAATCCTATCATCATCGGTCTTTCTGGTAGATACCTGTCATGAGCAACTCACGCCCTCCTCACTCTACCCTCTACAGACAGGACAAGCAAATCCCATCATCCTCATTGGTCTATGTGGTGGAGATTACTGTCATGAGCAACTCACGCCCTCCTCACTCCACTCTTAAAAGACAGGACAAGCAAATCCCATCATCATTATCATTGGTCTTTCTGGTAGAGATAACTGTCATGAACAACTCACTCCCTCCTCACTCCACCCTCCACAGACAGTACAAGCAAATCCTATCATCATTATCATTGGTCTATGTGGTGGAGATAACTGTCATGAGCAACTCACGCCCCTCCTCACTCCATCCTCCACAGACAGGACAAGCAAATCCTATCATCGTTGTTCTTTCTGGTGGAGATAACTGTCATGAGCATCTCACTCCCTCCTCACTCCACCCTCAAAAGACAGGACAAGCAAATCCTATCATCATTGGTCTTTCTGGTGGAGATAACTGTCATGAACAACTCACTCCCTCCTCACTCCACCCTCAAAAGACAGGACAAGCAAATCCTATCATCATTGGTCTTTCTGGTGGAGATAACTGTCATGAACAACTCACTCCCTCCTCACTCCACCCTCAAAAGACAGGACAAGCAAATCCTATCATCATTGGTCTTTCTGGTAGATAACTGTCATGAGCAACTCACGCCCTCCTCACTCTACCCTCAAAAGACAGGAAAAGCAAATCCTATCATCATTGGTCTATGTGGTGGAGATTACTGTCATGAACAACTCACGCCCTCCTCACTCCACCCTTAAAAGACAGGACAAGCAAATCCCATCATCATCAGCATTGGTCTATGTGGTGGAGATATCTGTGATATATCAAATATTTCAATGTTTCCATCATACAAAAAAAAACTAAGTCGAACGTGACATCAGCGGGCGACGTAATGTGCTCCGAATTTTATTATGTTACCATTTATTTATTACAATGTTTATTTTCTGTAAGGAAGATGGGTTTTCGAAACGCTGATAGGAACGTATGGAACCTCATAGCATAACCGAATGATGGCAGTGATTTCAGTGGCAAAACTGTCAATATTTTACCATAAAAATATGGAAACTGGAAAACGAAGAAAAAATATACGGTTTCAGATTCTAGTGGCACAGATGAGATTACAGATTTACCAAAAGACCCATGCTTGACCCGATTCTAAAAGTAAGATTTATCTAACAAACGGAAAAGATTTGTGTAAGCTGTTTTGGGAGAGTTGTTATTCACCAATTTCTATCATATAACCAAAGATGGTGGTTGGGTCTGTTATCCTCTTTGACACATATTTCATTATATAATTTACATACGTGCAACTTGCCCAAACGATTCATTTGAGATAAGTAAGAAAGCTGCTATGGAAGCTATTCGGAGGATAATTGTTTTGCAATCCAACTTAATTTGGTTTGCTCTAAGACTGCATTTTGCTTTTAATTTAACGCTTTTCTAACAACCATCTTTTGCAGCTTGCCCTGTCAACTTCTTCAACCCTCCAGCCTGTGATGGGATTTGCCCGGCTTGCCAAAACGGTGGAAGCTGCACTGATGATGGATATTGTCTGTGTCCACCAGCTTATGGCGGCAGTGACTGCTCAGAACGTAAGGAAGACATATCTTCGTTTGAAATGAAATGTAGATAGAGAATTAAACTTCAAATTATGATCACTAGTCAAATCGAACCTTTCAGTAGCTGTAGAGGTAAAAACATGTTTTTCCAAACATCAGCTTTGGACCGTATGCCTTCGCCCGCGCCAACTCCACCGACGCAAATCCCTACATATAGAGAACATTCTGTTACATAACACACTCAGTCACTGGTTAGATACATAATCCAAAGCCCTCTTCAGATTCAAACTGCATCGTTCCTTGCCACTTGTTTGTGACTTTGACGTCTTGATAAACCATGGCGCAAAGCCTCATGCTCTGTCCAAACCTTTTTATTGACGAAAAATACAGTTTGATAGAGCCTTTTAACTAAAACTGTCTTTCAATGTAATGAATCTCAGATATATCTGCAAAACCGCGTCGTCTCTTTACAGTTGGAATGTGATCACTCAGATACGTCCAGAGCAATATCAAGTTTCCTTTTAAATTGGAAACAGATAATATAGACAAACCAATACTTCACACAGTGTCTTTGGCGTATCCTCATCTGATAAATTACATGCACGTTCTGGCTAAAAGCACAATACATACGTCTTTCAAACTTTTGCACTAAGCATTAAATAGTAAAGTCACATGACATATTTTTCAGTGTAATGGATGAAGGCATGTTAACCTGCAAATTTTTATGTCAACAGTATAACGTATAACAAACGCAAGTATAGGAACTTCCAAAGAAAACCACAAACCCAAACAAACTTGTATAGCAAAGATCTGAACAAAGAAGTTACTATGATCATGTTATTATAATGTTATTAAATTAGCATACAAATGCATTATGATAGAATAGATGGAAATTCTTAAAAGTTTGACTTAATTTTATCCCTCTTCTACGTAAAGTGCTCACTGGTAACACTATAAGCCGTAACACTGCCCTTACTTGTCCCGGACTTGGCATATCTTCCGGCGGTTGCAAGGGTGTTCAGATTTGTCTGCCCGATCCTGGAGGTTGTATGTGTATGCCTGGATGGACAGGAAACAAGTGTGATCAACGTAAGTATTAAAGGGTGTGAAGACTCGCGCAAAAAGAAACGTCTAATGCCGGTAATCTGACCTGGTTTCGAATGAGGTGTAACAGAAGTGTAAGACACCACCATCGATTCCAGAAAATACACACACACAGCTTGCTACCGTCGGTAATTAGACACTAGTGTACAGTCAGTACATACAACTGCGGTCAATACCCACAGCACAGTGTAAAACGTTTCAACAATGGACATCTCAGGTCCAGCTAAAAATAACAAGGTATCACGTTTCATTACTGTCTGCATTTTGTAGCAACACGTGAACAAAACGTCACTTACAACCAACAGAAAGTTAATTTTTTTTGCAGATGGCCGCACGCGGTTTGGGGCGAGTCTTCAATGCCTTTGAGTTACACATCTCAGACGCATGTCTAGGGGAGGGGTGGGGTGGTTGAGTGTAGCCCTCACCTCGCCATTTTACAAGCAAAATAATAAAAATTGATGAGAGGAAGTCATTTGGTCACTCCATTACGCTTCATTTGTGGTATAAATATGTTTCATAATGCACTTGATCGCGTCGCAAATGTATTTCTCTTGCGGTAGATGGGGGAACGTTTGATAAAAATTTCTACAAAGGATGCTTATAGCGTGTTCATATTTCATCAATGAAAAGTACATTCTCTCATTAATGTTTCGGTCATGGGTGTTCTTGTCCCTCATAATATCGTTTTCATGCATATCCTCTCCACCTAGCATAAGTTGTCTCTGAATGATACAAGTATAGCCAAGTTTGTTATTAATGTATGTTACTGGCATATCAGCAGAGGATGGTGCTATTGTTTCTTCAAAATACCAACCTACAGTGAA
Source organism: Apostichopus japonicus (assembly GCF_037975245.1). Classification (NCBI taxonomy): domain Eukaryota; kingdom Metazoa; phylum Echinodermata; class Holothuroidea; order Aspidochirotida; family Stichopodidae; genus Apostichopus; species Apostichopus japonicus. The sequence continues at coordinate 13,907,574 of NC_092576.1, read as the reverse complement.
TCAATCAGTGCGTGGTATGTTTCGTTTTTGGTTAAAATCGCAGTTGCCTTGTAAAAACAGAGACCTTTGCAATGAAACGTTTAAGAGCGAAACTGAGAAACAAAAACACAGACGAGGTTGAAATTGTACTTCTTTTAAGTGCTGCAGTCCCCCTCCCAACTCATTATACTTTTACCAGTACACGATCACGACACTTTAATAAAAAAACAAATGACTGACGTTTCTACAATTGCAAAATTTAATGAATTATGCATGCATGGGTACAACGAGCAAATGTAATTAATATTCCGTTTTAAGTTTTACATCAAATAATATGGATTCTATTGAACGTCACATTTTATCATCATAGATTTGTATTTTCATTTTACTTCTAGCATGTCCTCCATTGAAGTATGGTCTGGAATGTCTGTCCGACTGCTCGTGTGCGGATAACATGCAATGCGACGTAGCCACAGGGGCTTGTCCTTCATTAATGGATCATGTATCAAATTAATGTTTAACTTTCATTATGCATGTTGTGTCAGTCTTTGCAATAAGACTGATTAAAAACCATGTTATATTCACGTAAGCTGAGCCTAAGTTACTGCGACCTGTATATTATTAATTTGCTTATTTTCAAACTTATGTATGAACCCTTACATTTATTATGCTTTGTCTCACCACAATTGTGGAAATGTTGCTATTAATTAGCTTCATTGACGTGCTTCAACCCTGGCTATACGTATTTAGGCTCGACTAAAAAATGTAAAAGTAAGACCATTTTCTCAACATTTTGAACACTTAGTTGTAATGACGTAAATGAAATAAGATCCGAGTTTAACTTAAAAAACAAAAGCATATTCCACACCAGGTCTATCAAGCTTTGATATGTGGTAATATTTCGACACTTTCAGGCTAAATTGAACACCACTTTATTCAAAGAAGTTGTTCACATTACTGTTAGCGGTATGTATGTTATGGTAAATAGCAGTGACGTAGCCAGGATTTTGAAGGGGGGGGGGAGCACTGTTTTGCGATTGATGTGGATTTTCAAAGTTGTAAGCATGACTATCTGAGCGGAGCGCCACCATCGGTTGGCGCGGAGCGTACAAGAAAATTTTTTGGTTTTACAAACCCCCCAGATGGCCGGAAACAGCCCTTCCCGAGTGTACAAAAGAGTTAAAATAGTACGTAATTCATACTACATAATGGATTTAAAATTAGCAAGGTACATGTACAGAGTAGTCTTACTGTACTTTTCAACTTCTGATACTTGTAGATACAAAGATAGGCCAGAAATGTCTTTGATACAACTATAGCCAGTAATTGTCTTTGATGCAACTGTAGCTAGTAAATGTTTAAGTTAGCCTAATAAGAGAAGGCGAGAGCTATCCGACGATTGCCATCTGATGCAAATTTCTCAACTGTTTTCTCAACTGAAATATTATCTGCGTAAACGGGTTCTTAACTAGATGGTAAAAAACTGACAAGATCGGATCCTAGTTTTTTTCGGCGGGTAGAGTGTTGAATGAAACGGCACGCGATAGAAATGACAGCCTAGATGACAGAAGAATAGGTCACCTAATTTAGCCATAATCTCGCTACGTTCATTTCAATAGTTTTTCCTGTCTAGGATCTTAAACTCGTCCAGCAAGTCTATGGATTTAAAATATGGGTGTTTTTAAAAAAGAGATAACTTGGCCAAAAAAGTGTATAGGCCCGGACCTACAGTGCTACATGCTGGCTACGCCCCTGATCATATGATATCATATTATCAGCAGATTTTGTTTCCTGTTGAATTCTTTTACATGTTCTTTTACATAATATATCAGAAAGACAAACATAGCGCTCTTTACAATTTTTCCAGTAGGATGATTCTTGTTTATTGTCCAATGTCTGGAAATAAATACATTTCACGAACTTAACTGATAGACAATATAAAATATCAGATTTTGTAATATAGCCAGATATGCAGTGGCCTAAAAACAAATATCGTTAGCAGTGTAATAATTATTTATTATTATTACTTTCATCGTTGTCGGTGTGTTGTGCATACGGTTCGTGACATTCCATTGAGTGCGGTTAGGTAGATTTTATTACGCAGTGGCCAACTGTAGGCTTGTAACAGGCTATAGGCTATAGGCTAAATTAAGCTAATTGCATCTGCCAAACTAAGTAAGTAGTTGAATCAGTAGGCGTGAATGTAACTACGATTATAATCGAGATAACGGAGCTGACGAGTATTCAAGATCAAAAGAGCACTGACAAAATACCATGCTAAAAAAAAAAAATTGACACTGAAATGGGGGGGGGGAGTAGTCGCTCCCCCTGCTCCCCCCTGGCTACGTCCCTGGTAAATAGCAAATGTCTTTCAAATTCTCGGTAGATAATGTTAGTTTACGGTAGTTTCGGGTAGAGCTAGGGCATGGAAGAGATGTAATGTTATATTCTTCTAACTAACTTTATAACCACGATGCTAAACTAAGTTGAATGATAAAGTCCTGTAGAAAATTGAATTATATAGCCGCATTTTAAAACTTTTAACGAAATACTCTTCATTAAAATCCAAAGCCAGATCTGAATAAAATCTTCGTAGCCTTAACGTGAGCTAAAAGATTGTGGAAGGATTCTATGATGTGATGAATTATACCAATTGTCGATTATTGGAAACAAACACATTCAGTAAAATAACCTTACTATTAATTAATTAGCACACAATCTACCCACCGGAATATCCACCTAAATTACATTTGAATGTTAACATAAGAAGATATACTGTAAACAAAACCAGTGGATTGAAGTTGTTTTGATCTCATAAACTATAATCAAGTATAATTGGATTTTTTTCACCTTTGGTTTGAATGTAGAGAGTAATCGATAGCTTAGAATTAACATAACTACAATACTCGCACTTCAGCTTGTATAGAAAAGTGTGACTGTTGGTGTTATAATCATCACGCTGAGCTTGTTTCGTTTATGCTTTTGTATCATTTTTGCTTTGTATGCTTGTATGCTTTATATGCTTGTATGCTTTTTGTATCGTTTATGCTTTTTGTAATAGTCAGCCGCATCCTCAGTTATCAATATATTATTATGCCTTACTCACTTGCTTCAATGATTGTCTTTCTTGCCAGTTTATAATTGTTTACAGTTAGAATTTAAAGTGGACAATACTTCAACCAAAACAATTGTAAAAGAGATAATGCACTGCCTTGGAAACGTCGTTTCAACTTATGAAAGTCAATGAAAATCATATTAGGAACGATGAAATCAGACAAAAAAATATTAAACTTAGGATAAATGTGCCTATTAATAAAAATAATATTAATAATAATAATCACGTCATTATTACAAATGCGTTGCAGATGTTGTACTGTTTAGCACTATCTTTTGCCCCCTTTCCACTGTTTTTCACTCCAATTTGCACCGTTGACCTACTCGATATTTAGAAGACTTATACTCACTGAGTATAGACTAGAGGCTTCATTAGACTGAGGAGTAAGTTATAATAACTAATGTGATGTTGTTTATTCAATGGTTTTGTCAGAGTGGCGCAGAATTTAAACCATCGGTCAACGCACTTTTTTCAACCTTGATACTAGATACAGAGTGGAAGCTCGAATCCGATACTTTTTAACCCTCCCTCACAGCCCAATACTCTGAATTGTTTAAGATGGATCGGCTTATACGCACTCTGCATAGGATCCATTAAGTAGACGAATTTGTTATAGCTCCCTCATTCTTCATACACTCTAACAACATTTATGTTTACAGGTGTCGTACCACGACTAATTGCTTCATTGACGTAACACACTAAATTCGTCTCTTGTCAAAGGCTGCTAGAGTATTGATAAGAAGCTTTCAACTGACATTTCCTACCCATCAATTGATAGCTTGGGCTATTTTTACACATATAAACCGGGTACCATGACCGTTATAGAAGAGGGGAACGAGGTTGGGTCAGCTAGAAGAGTTGAACGTTTAGCACTGTACTTTCCAACCCATCAGTCAGCTCTCGTAATATCTTATTTCATCCAGGAATTTTTGGAAACCCCTTAAGTCGCCATCTATCCTACCAGTGTTTAGACCATCAGTAGTTTATGTCATCCTCATCAACATCCAAGCATTTAAGAGAATGATGGTGACTGTAAACATGTCAAAAATAATAAGCATGTCCATAAAGGACTACTTCTACGGGACCGTACTCTTTCAGGCGGATGCAAAACAGTCTAAATGCCGCTATTTTACGTGGAATACGCTGTCTCGTTCGTATACATGACTACTCGAATTTATAACAAGCATGAGTGTTCATGTTTCATTGATCACGCTTTCGTATACACCCTCTCCATTCGTTGAAACTTACTTAGGTTTAAAACTGAGCTGCCTTAGCCAATAAATAACACACATTCCGGGTTTACCTTTTTACCCCTAAGGAAACATAAAGAACTAAAAATTCCGATTGCCTTCGATGTTGTTGAAATGTCAGTGTGATGATATTTGTGACCGGTAAGGGTGCAAATATATCAATCAATCTGCAAATGCCATGTACATTTCTTACTATATAAGGTAGACTTATAACCTAGTTACACGTCCTTTTTTTCACATTCAGGAATGACATGACTAACTCTTCTTCTGTTCACCCTCTATCTCCCCTTGTCCCCCCTGTCAGTCCTATTTTCATTGCTCTCTTCCACTCTTTTTTCTCCACACCTTTCTCTCTTTGTCCTACCCCTACTCCCTACCCCCTTCTCCATAATCCTCACTTTGTCCCTCTACTTTTTAGCTCCTATGTCTCCTCTTCCCCTGTTGGTTTTTTCTTTCTTCTCCCCATCCCTTTCTACTAATCCTCTTACATCTATCTCTTTGTGTTCACCATGCTCATCAACCTGTCTGTATTTTGTGCATGTTTTTGTCCCTTCTGTTACTGTTACTTGTTTTTCTTTAGCCTCTGAAGAAGATCCTGCTAGAATCGAAACGTCAGGCCAACTTACCTTTACACATGTCCTTTTTTATATAGAGACATAAGCTTCTCTTCGAATTTTTAGAATTAAAAATAGAAATTATGTAGTTACTTGCAGTTCGTTTCTTGCAAATGATTATCAAAGGTGTGTTCTATAGCAGGACGAGATTTCTCATTCCTTGAAAATTGTGTTTCAAGAGATTGTGGGAAGCTTAGTTAATTAGCACATTATTAGCAACAACAGTGCTGTTGCAACGGCAGCACGTCGGGACCCCTTGAAACTTCGAATGTTCGTGACACAAAAAGCTTCAAGGATTTGGTTTTCAGCTAAAATGGCAGCCACCAAATCATCGTCTTAAAAGCCTTACAGAAAAATCAAACATAAAGAAAGTCATTGTTGCACTTTTAGCCTACAGAACTATAATGACTTAGAGACCACATTAGTTTCAAGAATTAGTGTGTAAGTCCATGGAAAGTTATCTGCAATATACCTCGGTCACCTGAAACTGGATGCACACACGTTTTTACTCGCCATCTGAACTTTCGTGATCTGTAAGTGACTCGTCCAGAGGGGACACTTTATATCCCAAATCCATCACTATACATGTTTGATATAATGTACGAGGTATTATTTGAAATATCAAATGCTTACTTTTTATTTTCAAGAATACAAAAGACGTGTATTGTTCTGGGAAAGGGTTGAGCTGACCTTGTACCACGGCAGTCAAAATTACTTAGTCGGTCTTGCTATTGTATTAAATAAGTTATTGATCTGTACCGCACATTCGATTGATCGGTACCGCACATTCGACTGATTGGTACCGCACACTCGATTGATCGGTACCGAACATTTGATTGATCGGTATCGCACATTCGTTTGATCGGTACCGCACATTCGATTGATTGGTACCGAACTTTCGATTGATCGGAATCGCACATTCAGTTAATCAGTATCGCACATTCAATTAATCGGTATCGCACATTCGATTGATCAGTACCGCACATTCGATTGATCGGTACCGCACACTCGATTGGTCGGTACCGCACATTCGATTGATCGGTACAGAACATTCGATTGATCGGTACCGCACACTCGATTGATCGGTACCGAACATTCGATTGATCGGTATCGCACATTCGTTTGATCGGTACCGCACATTCGATTGATTGGTACCGAACTTTCGATTGATCGGTACCGCACATTCGTTTGATCGGTATCGCACATTCGATTGATCAGTACCGCACATTCAATTAATCGGTATCGCACACTCGATTGATCGGTACCGCACACTCGATTGATCGGTACCGAACATTTGATTGATTGGTATCGCACATTCGTTTGATCGATACCGCACATTCGATTGATTGGTACCGAACTTTCGATTGATCGGTATTGCACATTCGTTTGATAGGTATCGCACATTCAATTAATCGGTATCGCACATTCGATTGATCAGTACCGCACATTCGATTGATCGGTACCGAACATTCGATTGATCGGTACCGCACATTCGATTGATAAGTACCGTTCATTTGATTGATCGGTACAGAACATTCGATTGACCGGTACCGCAAGTTCCATTGATTGGTACCGCACATTCGATAGAAGCTATCAATAGAAGCTATTTATACATAAATGTTAAAAGTGAAATTTGCTGATGATGTATTGCAGTTGGTCCTTGACACTTCATAACTAACTCCCACATGCTTTGTTCAGGTTTTCTATCACTTTGCACCCCTTTTCTTTGGGCTCTCGTCATCTGTGTATGTAAGTGTGGCGTTTGGAAATTTCATTTTCCTGTAGTAGCCGACAGCATTTTCTATATGCAAGAACAGAGCAATTATTTCCAAAGCATACGGTGAGTTGATTGGAAATTCATCATTTACAGCTTGGTGTATGTTTTATTGGTGAAAGTAATGTACTAAACGGAAATATATCCCTTTAAGTAATTTGTTAGTGTAATATTTTCGTCATAGGATTGAGCGTTCCCTCAGTTCTACCCGTCGATGGCCCCCAGAAGTCTGTAATTGTATCTTTCCCAAAATATGTGTAGAGCTGTTGCGAGTTGCAGGTGGGGGGACAGCCAATGAAAATCTTACCTCTGTTTGTTTGTAAACTTTGTTGAATCAGCACCCGAGTTTGGAGATGGTTCCCCTTGCTAGTGGTAGCGCAGATTGTTTAATTAGTTTTAGCTCACCACGCTCACGAGGTATTCCGAGATTGGCCACTGACAGAGAAAGAACTGGGAGAACCGCCTATTTTCTGTAAGTTGCTACCACTTAACTGGTATATTTGTTCTATCACACGATTATGTGCTTGGCATTACTTCTAGGTTTAATTGTTTTTCTAAGAAAAGGTAAAAACGGGTATCTTTGGGGTGACGGGGGATATTGCTGGTACACCTAGGTAATTCTAAGAAAACTATCATTGCGCTAAGTGCATTTAAGCAGGGAGTTCCTTATTTAAGCAACAAGAAACGAGGGTGTATTTTTAAGAGGCATCATATTTGTTGTCACTTTCTATATGGGTTCGATAATTGTGATTTCGACTTCACTAGGGGGCTCACAAACGTTAGACCATATTTTTCATGTGAGCGTATGTCTTGTATATATCTTTTGATGTTTTCTTAATCAAAGCAAGTAGTGAGAAAGAGTAGTGTCAACAAACGCTAGTATTATCCTTCATCTGTACATACCTTAACCCACGTACTGCTTCGGTTGTGATTCGAAAAGAGATGTTTTATTTAGTAATCTAAAATGTTTAAGTCTTTAAGCCTGTTGTTGAGTGAGTCCCAACAAAATATCTTGTATGCCTCCACGAGTTAGTGTAACTGCGTAAGTGCATAACTGCGTAACTACCTAGCTGCGTAAGTGCGTAACTGCGTAAGTGCGTAACTGCGTAACTGCTTAACTGCGTAAGTGCATAAGTGCGTAACTGCGTAACTCCCTAAGTGCGTAACTGTGTTACCGCTTAAGTGTGCAGACTCAAACTGTCGTCCTTGTCCAGTATAAAATTCACTCGGTATTCAGAAGTGACGGTATCCGCTCTACAGGAAATCAGTGATCACGTATTCTATAAGAGCCATCCTTACCAAAAGGTGAACAGATTTAAGATGGATGTGAGCATTCTAACATGTTTCTTCTGCCTTAGTAGTTACTGTACTAGCTATGAGTATCGGCTGTTTCATTTTAAGACAATGTCGTTGAGAGTGTCCCCAATTAAAATTTCGGATGGTCTACAAAGAAATATTTACCAGCGTCTCCTGCACTTATAAGAACGCAACTGGATTGTAGCGAAGACGGAAACGGTTGATGTCTTCGCTAGTTCAGGCCGTGTTTTCACCGGCCTTATGAACATGTTTTAAATTAAATCATGAAATTATATTTAGGTCATGTAACCGTTTCAATTCAATGTCTCAGAGCATCAACTAGAAATTGTAACTTACGTCTCTATGGATCCAATAACTCACTGCGCCGGATAGTCGAGAGATCTACAACGTTTATCCATTGATTGAATCTATTAGGATAAACTTCACTAAATAATCCTGCCGTGGTGGTTTACCGTGGAAGAAAGGAGGTGGGCCAAGTAAGTGGTACCTTTCGGCATCTGCGGCACCTGCAAAATACAAATTAGACTTACCCATTTTTACTTACCACTGTCATAATATATGTTGGGATGTCTTTCGTCAAATTAAATCTCATCAGCCAGTCGTAAGTCGCTTAGGAACAAATTTCTAAGGTTTAGGATTTTTTCGGACCACCGTTTGGTTCACCATCCTCCATTCAGTTTTTGGGTTCCTTCTGACCTTTCACACCGCTTCCTCTCTTTAGCTTTATACCGTTTGCCACGTCAAGTCCTTCCTCCTCTAAAGGGGACCCTTTCTCGTCCACTTGTAAAATTGTTACTTCAAACTGCCATCCTCCGTGTAGCCATTCACTCCATGTCACTGTTCAGGCCGTTGTCAAATTTCTTTACAGCAAGCATCTTGCTCTGCTCGTTCAGCAACTGTCTGTACGTCATAACAAAAATACAATGTCACTTCCCTGTGTGGAAGGAGGGTGGGGGGGGGGGGGTACCCGTAATCTTTAAAGTTAGCATTGTCGAGATTATTGACAGAAATACGGCATAAAAGAAGATAGAAGTACCGTTTAATTTCAAACGACACTAAAATTACAGGATTGATAAAAATATAATTCCAATAAATACTTATTACAAAATTCTTGCATATTGCACGATGTTCACTGCAATAAAAATGCAATTTACGCTATTTAACAACTCTGCATATAATGCGGAGCTCAACGCGGCTTGCAACGTATAGCGTCGTGCGTAGTGTTATCATGCTTTAATGAAACAGAAAACAACAAACAACAAAAACAAGCGGCCAGATCGTCATCATACTTTTTAAAAATATTTTTTCTTGTCAATGGTTCTTTGACACTTATGATGAATCGAACTTACTCTTAAACGTGCGGTTTTTCATTGAAATTGGCAGTTCGCTTCGTGAAACTGCTTAGCCATATTTCTTAAATGACGGTCAAAACTTTTGTTTTCATAGTACAGAAAAGGATCCGTATGAGAAAGAATTATTTGATCAGGCACAGGTAAGGTCAAATGTAAATTTTACGGCAAGGAACTGCTGTTTCTGGAAAGATATTGGGATTTACGAAAGAATGGATGGAAAATCGCACCAAATATCGTAATTAAGTTGCAGTTATGATGTTTCTGATAAGTTATGCGTACAAAATCCTAACATGGCAAAATATATTAAACTACGGTTTCAAACTCATTAAAAAGTCAAGCATCTATCGAATTCGACGCTGTAACATTTCTCTCCAATAAACACATTTTTGTGCTAGCCTAAATATTGGCTTAAGGTTACGCGTATGAGAATTTACTGCTACTTAGGTTCGATCACCAGAGACCAGGAAACAGTGGCTCGTTCATGACTTCAAAGGTGGGGGATTCAAAATTTCCACAGAATGATAAAGGTAAGGGGTTCATATTTCGTTGAAGTGCCAGAGGCGAGCAATGGAATTTGTAAGGAAGGTCGGGCCTACATGCGGGTCATCGTAACCAATCTTTGTATAAATAGTGATAGGGTCTACGCCCTAACGAAGTTTTGAAAGTCAAATACTGCAATTTATAGTCAGCTCCAAACGCAAGATTGTGCTTATAGATAATAAATCACTCCGTCAATTCCTGTGTATGAGGGGTGTAGGGTTCTTCTCACTGAGAATAATAAATATATATAACTCAAGTGATCTATTCGGAGGCGCATTTAAACTAAATGTTAGGGTTCTATAAGTAACTCTATACAAACAATTGTACTAATAAAAAAATAAAAATAAAAATTTCCCTCGATTGATTAAGGTGCGTGTTTGCGGATAGGGGGAGTGTAACGGAGGTGAATGAAGTAGTTTAGAAGATGCCCTTGGGTCATTTTGGCTACACACGCTATATGCGTTAGTTCGTTTTCCCTCGTTCGTTTGGTTATTTGTTTAGCAATTTCGTTGATATATAGATGCTTACATATATATTTGCTTGTTTTATACTATATATTTTTTCCTTCCACTTCTCTCCAAGCTCGTTGCCGGTTTCCCCCACCTTACGTGGGTTGGCTTTAGGCTTAATTCTTGTTTACCTTGTAAGCAGCGGGCCTCTAGCCGAGGCACGTTGTTAAGGTAATATTATATATATATCTCTCCCTTGTTAGCCTATTTCCACTCCAATGCTCTCCCATCTCCTGTTATTTTTTGTTAAGAAGTTGTTTCCTTAACTTGGGGTTATTCAGTCATGTCTTAGAGTCAACTGAAATGTGTACATTGCTCCATGTTCCGGCCAGGGAGAGCTTGGGACGAACATGACCTTTTTTCTAAGGGCAGTACTTGCACCAAAAGGTACCCGTGTCTAGTGTGTAATCAGTTCACCCCCAGTCAATGGCTAGAGATCGATGCCTGGCTAGCAGGACAAAGGATGAAGCTACAGGACAAGTTAGACTTGCTCCCCAACCCCAACGGCTCCCTAGTAGAGGAACCAGTACAGATAGGAGAGGAAGAGGAAGGAAAGGTGGATGAGAGGGTCCCAGATGGGGCCGAGGAAGAGAGTGTGGACAGAGAAACAGAAAGAGAGAGAGAGAGGTGGAGAAAGAGAAAGAGAAAAAGTGCCTCCCACGGTCCCGGCGACGTCCGGTCTGATTTCGGCAAAGGGAAGGAAAAGGCAAGGCTTCGGCCAAGAAAAAAACGGCCGGCCCCGAGAGAGCTTCACAAGACGGGTCGCAAAGGAGCACTCCTACGGAGAGGCATGTGCAGCGGGCACCGGAAAGCTCAGTCCAAGTCCCATCCGGGAAGCACAACAGGGAACCTGCGGCCGGAGGGTCGCTGGCACATAAGAACCAGTCCCGGAGCGGGGACCGAGAGCGAGAACCGATACGACCCCCTGCTGGGATCCCAAACCGGGACAGCAGAGGAAGAGATACAATACGCAGACCAGCCAGACTGGAACGCACCAAATCACGTCCCGATATCCCAGGCAAGGCACTAAGAGGAGATGGTCACCAGCTTCAGACCAATCATCTGATTCTTCAGACGATGGTTACAGAAGGGCAAGGAGGAGGTACCGGTCCCAGAAACAACGCCATGAGGAAGAACCAGCGTGGTTGGCCCAATTAACAGGCCTTTTGAAACCGCTCTTGGAAAGAGAGCAACAGAGAGCCGGAGCGGAGACAGAAGATGGGAGGCGGAGGGTAGCAACCACGACCAGTGCAGCCCCGTTGCCGCCATTGCCCCCGGAACCGGAGGAAGTCGTCCTCGGAGAGGACACCCTAGACTGCAGGGCCTCTGTAGACCTCTCAGGATTAGAAGACGAAACCGACGAACCCCAGGAGAAGGACATTCCCATGGCGGGAGGTACATTGCCCCCAGAACTCACGATGCGGGCGGCGGACATATTCCGGAAACACTTGGGTTTCGAAGAGGCTCCTTTCATACCATCTAAACCAACTCGGGTCTCAAAACTGAAGGCTACAGGGGAGGTCGCAAACCGACCAAGATCCACCATGCCAGTCGACACCTCGTGTTTCGATAGGTTCGAGGCAATCGCAGATAAAAAGAGATGGACTGCGATTCCAGCTAAAGCAGAACGATCCATGAGAGTCCAAGACGACGCATGGAAAGATCTGTTTAAGTGCCCATTCATCCCGCAGTAGGCTAAAAAAAAATGCTGAGATCAGAACAGGGGTCTTCATCGTCGCATATCTTCAGAAAACTAAATCAGAAGAAATTAGAGGAGCAACTGGTCGGCGTGGACGAAGCAGTACGCTCAGGGATGAAATTTACTTCCGTCCTCATACTCACCGCGGAGGTTCTGATGAGGCACAACCAGCAGCTCCCTCAGGACGACAACCATGTTTCCAGAAATGAAGCTGGTCAGGTATTGCTACTCCTGGGGCTGCTCGACAGCATTCGACCAGTTCGCCCAAGCCGCCACACGATCAGTGGGAGAAAGCCAGAAGGGAGAATGTTGTATCCTTCATCCGCTGGCCATCCTTATTGTCTCTCGGAGATGATCTGTTCGCTGGCAACTTCCAGCAGAAGTTGCATGGAGAAGTTTCACGAAGAGAAACTCTAGCTAAATCTGAATTCCGATCATCGGATAGATTCAGAACAAGACCATACCGTTCAAGAGAGACCAGACCAGCCAGAGGGGTAGAGGAACCTCTCTCAGAACACCCGCAAGAGGGGCCCCACGGGGCATGGGACGAGAAACAACCAGTCGACCACATCGTCTATGGGGAACGAGAGCCACAGGCAGAGGCCTGACGACGACTCGACGGGACAGGGACCGCTCCTCCGCTAGACTGCCGTTCGCCGCCTGGCATTAGGGGTGCCCACCTCACCGCGGCAATTCCGCAGGTGTGGGGGGGGGGAGGAACTAACATACTTCACCCAGCAGTGGAAAACTATGGGCGGGGACAAGTGGGTGTTGGAGACGATCTCACAGGTGTACCAAAAAGAATTCACATCCAGTCCACCTGTCGGGGATGGAGGAAGACTAACCCCAACACCTACGGACCCCGTCCAAGAAGCGGTGCTAGAGGGGAAAATTTCAGCCCTGTTGGCAAAGCGGGCAATTAGAGGTATCGGGAGAGGCAGGACCCCTCTTCCGGTCCTCTCTCTTGCTAAGAAGAAAATGGGACGGATTTTGGCGTCCCGTCCTAAATCTAAAACCCCTGCACAAGAATTGCATAGATCCGAAACGTTTCTGCATGGAAACACTAAATTGAATTCTACCCCTACTCAGAAAGGGCATATGGGCGGCGAGTGTGGACCTCCAAGACGCCTACTTGCACATACCTATATACCGACACCGAAATCATCACATTAGGTTTCCAATATGCCGGAAGAGAATTTACGTGCAGAGCACTCCCATTCTGCCTGTCAACGGTACCAAGAGCTTTCACAAGAGTGGGAACTGTATTCTCCCACCTCAGAAAAAGAGGAGTGACGCTATGCGCGTACCTCGACGATTGGCTCATAGTAGGAGAGTCGGAGTCGGACGCGTCAGACAACGTACAAAAGACGGTACGAACCCTTCAGGAACTGGGTTGGATAATCAACGAAACAAAGTCACAGCTGACCCCAACACAGACGATCCAGTTCCTGTGGGCATTACTAGAGTTTACAACAGGGATAACCAGTCCTTCAGAACAGAGGATCTTGTAGGCATTACTAGAGTTTACAACAGGGATAACCAGTCCTTCAGAACAGAGGATCGAGGCAGTCAGGAAGACCAAAGCCCAAATCCTGTCACAACAAGAGTTATCGACAGGGATGTGGCCCCGAGCCCTGGGGTTGATGGCCAGCGTGGTCGACGTGGTGCGATTATGCAGACTACACATGCGCCCGCTGCAACTTTACCTGCAGAAGACGACCAATCTTCAGAAGCTAGACAAGACAGCGCCGATCCCCCGGTCGGTAGAAATCATACCTCACCTGCAATGGTGGCACAACACGGAGAGCTGGGACCAAGGGGTTCCCTACATCGTGAATCTGCCAATGACATCGGTTGCAATTGGAACAACCTAACAGCTTGGGGGACGTGGTCCCCAGTAGAGAAAACATCAACTTACTAGAGATGTTGGCTGTCAATCGGGCCCTAGAGTCGTTCCACGAGAACGTACAGAACACAGCGACAACCGTCTTCACGGACAACACCAACGTAGTAGCATGCATAAACCGACAAGAAGGCACTCACTCCGAGAGGCTATGTCGGCTGGCATGGGAAGTCCTAATGACAGCCAAGGACTCCGGCATGACGCTACGAGCATCCCATATCGTCGGCGAACTGAATGTGATAGCCGATCTCCTGTCCAGAGGACAGATGGATCCCAACGAGTGGGCACTATCCCAAGGAACAGGCAACAGAATCTTTAAAGTTCTCGGCAGACCGATGGTGGACCTATTTGCGACGACGGAGAACGCTTAACTGCAGATCTTTTGCTCCATTCCAGGGCGCACCACATCGACGCAATGATATTCCCATGGGATTGCCTGGAAGTCTACGCTTTTTCTCCGCTCTGCATGATCGGGCCAGGTGCTGAGAAAGGCAGGGAAACCCAACCACCCAGACATCAAGGGTCTACAATTAGTTGCTTGGAAGTTGTCAGGACTTCTCTCCGGCAAAGGGAGTTTTCGGAGGCGGCTGCCTCTGTGGCAGCTGACGCCAGGAGAACATCAACCTTGGCAACTTACGATTCCCGGCTACGAAAATGCGGAGAATGGTGCCAGAACAGACCAGCCGAGATCTCGCTGGCACAAGTAGTAAACTTCCTTCACTCCCTTTGCGAGTAGGGCAAGCAAGTGTCGAACATCAAGAACTACAGGTCGACAATCACCGCTATCCACTGCGCTTTGCAGATGGGTCCATCCGGGCAACAACGGGGACATCACCCAGCTCATCAGGGGGGGATGGCAAACAGGCGTCCTCGGATCAGACGGCTCGCCCCTTCTTGGAGTCTATCATCAGTACTGCAGGCACTTACAAAATCACCGTACGAACCATTGGCTTCATCCTCGTTGGAGGCCCTTACTAAGAACACTCTTTTCCCGATCGCTCTTGCGTCGGCAAGAAGAAGGAGCTGCCTCCATGCTCTGTCTACGAAGCGGAACCATATCAGGTTATAGAGCCAAAGGTTGAGGATGGTCCTTAATCCGTCCTTCATAGCCAAGAATCAGGTCATATCTTTCCTGCCGGGGGACATCTATATCCGCAAAATAAAGACGCTCTCCTCAGTCGAAGAGGACAAACTGTGGTGCCCAGTCAGGGCTCTCAAGTGGTACTTAAACAAGCCTCAATCCCTTAGAGGAACAACAACGTCCTTGTTTATACTACCTAGAGCACCTTATTCAGCTGCGTCTAAGGACACCCTTTCTCGGTGGCTGAGAGGGATTATTCGCCCCGGAGGAAATCCTTAAGGCAGCTGCTTGGCGGACACCAAAAACTTTCGTCGCCTGTTACCTTTCAGACACTTTACAGGCCGAGGCGGCATTTTGTAGCGCGATGATGCGAGGTCTAGCGGGTACTAGGTCCCATCCCTCGGGCCTCCCACCATTGGTCAGTGCCACTCGGTGCTAATGTTGCTGGGAGACAGGTAGGCAAGGAGCGAAGTAAATGTCTAAAACCTACTTGTTTGGATATTGACGAGTGACAAGCTTACTTGTCTCCATTCCCGCCTCCCTCCCCGAGGGATGTGGAACACAGCCGGACGGAGGAACTGTCGCGCAGACTTGACAAAAGACCTTCCAGCAAAGGCCAAGAGATCTGAGGAAAGGAGGTGCCACTACCAAACTAGTCTTCGTGCAATCACCTATTGTTACCGGTGAGTTCAATTGTATCGGACGTATTTACCCTGACCGGTAGTAACCGGTAGTAACTTGTGGTAACTTTTAGTATCCGGTAGTAACTTGTAGTAACTCGTAGTAACTTAGGACCACTATGAGTAACTTGGGGAAGAGTGCCTTAAAAGTGTTATATATATATTTGAAAAAGTGTTATATATATAAATATATATTTATACATATAATTATTTGTCTTTCTCCTTACACCACGGTGCACGGGGTTTGGGTCTAACTTGAATAATACTTTCTGCTACCTTAGGTCTCTCTTGTTAGAGCTAGGGAGTACAGGCGTGGACATGGTCGTTGAGGGTAGTCCCCCTGTCTACAGGACGGGGAGTACTATCCCTCCCGTCGGAAGCGTCAACAAATTCGATGTTTGGCTAGTAGTCGGGTGGGGGGTGGGGGGTGGGGCTAGAATTTGTCGGGATGGACTTTCTCTCGACTCCAAGGCAGAGATCACTCTGGAGGGGCTTTGGTCTCATGAGAAGGAAGGGGCGGTGACCGGAGTAGCCGATCATAGAGGGTGCAAAGTGTTGAAAGGTTACCAGGACATTCTAGGCGCGGTAGAACAAGGGTGCTATGGTTGTGGGGAGACAGGTAAGCTCGTCGCTCGTAAATTTCCAAACCAGTAAGTTTTGGACTAACGAGGGACAATTTAAAAAAATGCACGACCAACGCATCCATTGAATTTGAAGCGAGTCTCAATAAGAAGATTAACACTTTGAGAGCGGAGAGAACGAGTTGGCTTCTAAGGGAGATGAGATCGCACACATATTGAGGCATTTGCACTGTAGGCCATGTTAGCAAAATAATTGTGTAGTTGATTCATTGTTAAATTGGAAGCCGGTTAAGGTGACATTGAGCAGAAGAGATATGTTCAGATGTTCTCATGTTAACCATCACATTAGCTGCACCACTTGGAAAACCTGTCGCTTGTTTTATAATTGTCAAAGTTGTCAAAGCGCATAGAACTTGTGGACTATGCGCTATATAAATAACTGCGTAATAATAATAACAATAATAAACGTTTGGGAAGGCCAGAGAAGACAGCAATACAACAATCTAGACAAGGTGTGACAAAGGCTCAACCAGTCTTTTAGCAGTTCTGGTATCAATGGATTTCCGTATGGCATTGATGTTGTGCAAGTGATGGTAAGCTGCCCTGTAGATTGATGACAAGTGTTTCTCCAGGTTTAAGGTGGAGTCAAGAATTATTCCCAGGTCTCGTACTGATGATGAGGACTTAACAACGTCACTTTACGCTTGGAATTTAGATCCCTGGACCCTCATATTGAAGTGTGCAAGAGTTACAATAAATGAATAAGTCTTGCTAGCATTCATCTTGAGGTGGTTAACTTTCATCCATGAACGTTGGTCCGCAATTCACCCCAAATGAGGTGCTGAATGACATCATGTTCACCACTGTTGGTATCTAAGTCGAAGAACATCAACAATTGGGTATCATCCACATACATCTGAACATCTAGGTTGTGAATCCTGCAAGTAGCTGCTATAGGGCAGAATGAATTGTTAACAGCTTTTGTTCCAACACAGATCCATGGGGAACGCCAAAAGTTAGCCCTGTTGGTTGCGATGAAATTGGATGAAAGCTTGTTGTTTCCGGTTTGTCAAATAAGACTGAATCCACCGGAGAGCAATACCTTTCACACTTGGATTAGTTTCTAGAAGTCGAAGGAAAGTTTCATGATGTTAAGTGTCAAAAACGGCATACAGGTCAAGCAGTACTAAGAACACACCCATGACAGGAATAATGTAATATGTCACCCAATTAAGACCATTTCCATTAGTTTTAGTGGTAGAGACTCATGGATCAGGAAGCCTTACAGTAGCTAATTTGAGACAATCTGTAAAATGTTAACACGATAGAATACGTCAGTTAGTTTCTTGACTACCTTTTCTGGCACTAATAAGGATCTCAGAAGCTTAGGGGAGATCCTTTTCATTATGTTGGTATTAAAGGTCTACGGAAACATACGACAACTTTATCCTCATCACTCCCATAGGCATTAGAAATCAGAAAGCTTCAATTCACATCAAAATCCATCAAAGATTGACTATTCTACAATTACTTTCTGAAGTCTACGTTCATTTATGAATAAACATGAGCTAATTATGCACATAGATGATGTAAAGCAGGCTACTGTCTAATTTTTCTGTTAGGATATTCTTTGCTTTTGAAACCTTCGTTTCAAGGACACCAAACACAGGTTTTCGGCTTAAGGCGATTATTTAAAATGTTTTTATTGTCTTTTTTGAAAAGAGAAACATCACAATATTCAAATGATACCGTGGACTAGTAACTAGGGGTTAGCTTATTAAGTGCTAAAATAAGAAATGTTAATGAGCGCAACTCGCTACCTCATACTTTGCACATATTTAATGAGTTTCCCCAGATATATCAATACTTCAAAAGTGCACATCTTGAAAACGACAAGAACTTTTTGAATGAGATTAAAATACATGTACTGAATAAGGAGCTAATTGGCTAGGTATACATATACTCTTAAGGAGTCATACCCGATCTCCAGCCCGATAAGTCTGACTAAAAGATCTCCTGGCATGTATTTTCTTCGTTCTTTCACACGCCATCTAGAGATGTTTCTCCGTATTTTCATACACTGATCTCAATCGCCGTTTAGTTTCTTCAACGCACTGGCTAAGCTATACCAGTGTATCATTCTTGTGCCTTTGGGAGGTAAAAGTGTGATAGTAGTATGAAATGTTATCCTAGGTAAACGTTCAGCGTGGTAATATCTTTTAGTTTCGTGCTTGATTGAGCCTTTTTGCCATAAAAAAAAAATTATGCCAAGAATCCCAGTCGTTTTGATCCTCATTCACTACCGACGACACCATTGCATCCAGAGTCCTTTTAAAGCTTTTCGCCATTCCATTCTTTTCCCTTTTATGTCTCGGCGTTTGTACAATGTCATATGTTTGGAACAATTGGGACTCAAGTTGTTGTCCTTGTTCAGTATGAATTTCACTCGGTATTCAGAAGTGACGGTATCCGCTCCACTAGAAATGATTACGTACCAAAAGGTGAAAAGATTTAAGATGGTTGTAGGCATTCTAACATGTTTCTCCTAAGTATCGGCCGTTTCATTTGACGACAATGTGGTTGAGAGCGTCTAAAAAGAAATTTCTGATGGTCTACAAATAAATATTTACCAGCGTCTCCTGCAGTTATAAGGACGCATCTGAATTGTAGCGACGAAGGAAACAGTTGATGTCTTCACTAGTTCAGGCCGTTTTTCCATCGGCCTCATGGACATGTTTTATATTAAATCATGGAATTATATTTAGTTCATGTAACTGTTTTAATTCAGTGTCTCAGAGCATCAACTAGAAATTGTAACTTACGTCTACGGTGAACAGAAGGTGAACAGATTCAAAATGGTTGTGAGCATTCTAACATATTTCTTTGTGTAGTTCCTCAATGATTGGTTTGTTTTTTGTCCGAATCAATAAAATCGTCGCTTTCACTTAAGGATTTCGAAAGTTCGTCAGCTATCAAAGTCCTGTTTTGTCAGGTCTTAACAGTACAATTTTGCCATATATATAGCTGTGGAAGTACTTGACTGAGGCGAGGTTCTACGGCAACTCGATTTGAGTAACTGGCAGTTTCTTTCTGCCTTCAACAGAGACATGCCTAAGTAGGCAATCATCCTCTCGCACTGTTTTTTCCGGCATCCTCTGTGTGATAACAGCCTCGCCCTTAGTCTTTTTCGGAGGCAGTTTCGCAGGATAACATATGTTGGTAAAACCATAGGAGAACATCAGTAATAAGAGCAATAAGAGTCCAACAAAGCTACTGGGCTAGGTCTTTGACGATGGTCTTGCTGACACTATAAGAGCTTGCGTTTTCTTCTTATCAGACAAAATGCCATATTGAGAGACAATGTAGCCCAAGTAGGTGTCTCGGCTCTGAAACGGTGACACTTACTGTCCGATGTCTCATTTTTTACGTAATTCTTCGGTCAGCCTTAGCAGCGTCTTTTTAAGAGTTTAGCTCTTCGCTATGATTTTCTCCAATCACAACAGAGACGGGTGACACTGTAACCCATAAATCGGTCTCTCAAACGTGGCGAGAGCGTTCGACAACCAAAACAGTAATATTTTGAGTTCATACAAGCTACTGTAGGTAACGAACGCCGATTTCGGTTGATCACCTTTTTTTTCATTTTCATCTGCGAGTAACCATTAGCCGACAAATATAGAAAACCCCCTCAACCCTGACAATGTATCCAGCGAATTGTGGCTATCAGATGGGGGATAACAATCCTTCGTAGTTACAGCGATTAAATTCCTGTAATCTACGCTGAATTTCCACCTCAATACCACCCGAGAGGACCGTGATGATGACTAATTGCCTATGTCAATTTGGTGCTGATAAATTCCATGAGGCAATTCCGCTAGTTCGTGTGAGTGTTGTCCCGTATCCATTCGTCGTATTACTCCCTTGAACCAGGTTTGGAATAATTCCCATTTGTTGACAAAGTCGCTGAGAGCGTCCACGAAGAATCTCGGGTGCTATATAAATTAATGTTTATCCAGTGTCTTCTTCATTTATTAAGGACGCATCTGGATTGCAGCGACCGTTTATGTCTTCGCTAATTCAGGATGGGTTTCTGCCGGCCACATTGACTTTTTTCTTATTATTCCTTGGAATTCTATTTAGTTAATGTAGCTGTTTCAAATTCAATGCTCAGGGAATAAACTAGAAATTGTAACTTACGTCTCTATGGATCCAATAACTCACTGCGCCGGACCACGTAGGCTAGCAATAAGTATATAAACCTACAACGTTCTTCCATGCATTGGGTTAATCTATTAAGATAAGTTTCACTAAATAATCCTGCCGTGGTGGTGTACCGTAGAAGATTGGAGGTGGGCCAAGTGAGTGGTACCTTTCGGCATCAGCGGCGCCTGCAAAATACAAATTGGACTTACCCATTTTACTTACCACCGTCATCATATACGCGGGGATCTCATTCGTTAAAATATCTCCCATCAGCCAGTTGTATGTCGCCTAGGAACAAATTCCCACATAAACCGCCGTTTGGTTACCCTACCACCTTTGAATTTGTGGCTTCCCTCTGACCTTGTCGGTTCGTAGTCGCACCGCACCCCCTCTTTTGCTTTACACCATTTGCCACCGGATCCCTTTCTCGTCCACTTGCACACTTGATAGTCCAAACTGCCATCCTCCGTGAGCCTTTCAGTCCGATAGGGAACTGTTCTGTCACTGCTAAGGCTGTTGTTAAATCTTCGACTGGTTTCTATCTGCCAACCTCAGCAACTGTAAGTACGTAATAAAAATCCCAATGTTACTTATCTTTCTGGTGGGGCTAATCTTGGGGTTCTCGATAAAATACTTTCGAAAGAAATATGCCAAAAAAGAAGATAGCAGTACCGTGTTATTTCAAACCTAATTAATGGAGGTGGGGCCAATAGCGTAGGAACCAGGGGGGGGGGGGAGGTGGGGCGCCACCCCCCAGTGAAAAATATGGGGGCGGAAGTATCATTCCGCACCCCGCTTCGCAAGTCAGGAAACCCCTTTTTCATTCTCAATAAATGATAACAACATTCGTCATTTGACTCATTTATGCTATTCCCGCTTCCCATTGGTGCTCAGAACATTTTGGCAGAAAAAAATCTCATTTGGAGCACCAAATTGCATCTAGGGCCAGGTGAAATTGCAAAATTATTTACAAAGTGGAGTGGGAGTTGAAGTGTGCTATATTGTACCAAATTGCATCTGAGGCCACCTGGAAATGCAAAAAAAAATCCTTAGACCCCTCCCCCAGGCCGGCCATCAGTCTTCAGCCCCCCCCCCCACTCAAAAGTACCTTCCTGCGTCACTAGGTGGGGCTGATGCCCATAGAGGAGATGGCCCTATTGACGGTTTGGCCGGAGGGGTGTTGCGAACAGGGGAAGCTAATTCACAGTTTTCATCCTTGCCGGGTCCGCACTAAATTCAGTGCAATAATTCTGCTCACTAAGTTCCTTGATTGCTGAAACCTCCTACTGCCGCCCAGACAATAGCACTATAACTCGAACTTACGTTCCCCTTTTTTCTGTAAATTTAAAAGAAAAGAAAGAACATTAAGACCTTCTTGACATCTCCGGCTTCCGTGTTAAACACCAGAGAAGGAGATCATTGCAGTGGACGCATTTTTGGACACATTTCCCTAGCACTACCAAGGTCCCTGAAGCTTAGGGGAGATGTCCTTTTTCTTGTTGATATTCAGGGCTCAGACCAGATATCCACCCTGATAGGTCTGACTAAAGGCTGTCTGTTATATGATAGTAATGTCCCCTTCTCTTTGGGTGATGACCATAGTTCACTGTCAGTTCCTGTGTAACTGTTTCAAGGAACTTTTACCGTTCTCCAATAATGAGTATAGTACTAGTGTTGTATTATCATGTACTGTTGGAACATTGATATCAGCTTGTTCCTTGGCTTGACCCATTCGCAGAAGATGCAATCTTCCAAATGTCTTCTTAATACGCCCTCTTGATGGCATATGCGGACAACCGTTTGGTGCACCTTCCACCATCGAATAATTGGGTTCCCTCTGACGTTGTGGGTTGTAACTCACACAGCTTCCCCTCTTTGTCAACAGTATGGTCCTTCCTCCTCAATAGGGCTCTCTTGTTTGGTCCGCTTTCACCCTTGTGAGTCCAACGGCCATGGAGCCATCCGTTCCGAAAGGACACCCTCCTGAAGTTTATCTGCATTCATACCACACTGCTAGCCTGAGATTTTGCACGTGAGATACTGCTACTTCAATAAAATCTCCCCTTTGTCACTAGACTTCAGGAGATCAGGCAGCTCAGTTCCGCTACTCTTCAACGTTACAATTCCATATAAACTTCGGCAATCAATACAGAGTACTGAATTTTTTTCATAAATATACTAAGCAAGTTTGATTGAAATATTTAATAATCATGACGTAAATATAACGGGGCATATGTATTAACGATGTGATTTGTCATAATTTACTTTGAAATTATTTTCTTCCGCATGCGCTCTCAATCTCTCAATGCTACGAGCTTCCTATCATGCAAACAATCATAAATACTTAATTATCTGCAAACTATAGGTGTCATACATCTTATGTCAGTGCGGCTTCCATACGTTATGGAATGAAGCATCTTCTGTACCAGGACCAGAAAAACAACATACCGAACTAAAGAAACAATTGTGAATGACCTGACATATTGTTAGTACATGTTCATTGGGAAAGAGATATATTTTTTTTATGACATATTGTTTATTCATGGTTTGTGTAACTGTTACTTAGGGCGTTCGCAAGTGTATAAAAAAATGTATTATAAAAAATGTATATATATATATATATATATATATATATATATATATGCATTTATTTATAAATATGTAAATATATATATTAATTAAGTCGCATCTTATGAAAATCAAACCTGTTTAGGTAGTAATGCAAGTGCATTTCAAGAGACTGTATCTTTTGATCGAATCATATGATATTTGACTTCGAATAGGGTGCTCGTCGTAGAAAAATGGATGCCAACGTAGGGGGTTGATAGTTATTTGATTTTTCCATTTTGAGGTTTTTGAAAGCATTAAAAATTTGCTGCAGCATTAAATTAACAGAACCCATGAATTTAATACAAACGTTTAAATAAAAAAGGACATAGTAATTTTACCAATGTTCACATACTAATGAAGCGAAAAGACAACATTACGCACAAAAATACATATTTCACAAATATGTTTTTTAACATGATTGCAATCTGATTTAATACTACAGACTGTAGTCTCTCCTACAAAGTATATAATGCTTCAAACAATAACCATAACTAGTTTTATTTCCTGAAACGTATAATGCTGGTAGTCAAGCGGAATGCTACTTTCTACAAGATAAATGCCATTATGAATACAAACCGTGTATAATTAACTGATGGACAGAAGAGTCTCCCGCTGAATTTGTACATGTATATCTTCCGTCATGTTCTATCGACGTATTCGATATGTGTAGGGAATAGTTACTTAACAGTTCAAAACTTCCTTGAAAGCGGTCATCAACGACTATTCTGTTGAGGTAGAGAACGATGTCCTCGAATTTCCAGTTTTGGTCATTACTCATCAAAGTAAGACAATCCATAGTCACTGAACTTGAAACAAAACTCTCATGGTTATAGTTCTCGAAGCAGACGATTGAAATAGGGAAGATACTAGAACATAAGCACAATAGCAATTGGATGTGCATCATGTGCAAATATTTTACAGAGTATGTATTCGCAATTATATTTGTGTAATTAAAAATTCCCAGTGACATAGACAACTTTTTTTCCCCAGGACTTGCGGCATTATAACCGAAATGACTCACAACTGTTGCACGCACTGAGAGACTCACATTTGATAGTGGTGACAATAATTCGATTCGGAATAAGATGACATGCATTCCGCCTAGATATAATATGTAACTCCTACTAAGATCATTGCTATATCCTTTTCTGTTTTTCTTTTAACTAAGATCTGTCTTTCATTAACTTTGAAGTGTTCATTCACTCTCGATTCGATTCTTTCCTCCTAAGTACATTTCATAGACCCTTTGAGGGAACAGCGCATCATTGTTTTACCTTAAAATGTTCACCTACGATGTGGTTTTACCCTAATAATAGCATTTCATACAAATCATTGTTTATGTTTTCCAAGTAGTTCCTCGGTTTTGGTTTCACTTCATTTGTTTTTTCATTTGAGCTACGGGAACATTTTGATTTCCTTCAGGTTTAAGAATACTAATAGTTATACAAAACGAAGTTGCAGACAATACACAATAGAATCATCAACCTTAAAACAAATTGTTTTCAGTACCCAGGAATCCAGGTAATACACAATTGTCAAAGCAACTCAATGTGTTCTAATCGTGAAATTGATACATCACAAATATGTAATTTAAATTTTGTAAAACCTTAAAGCAGAAATCATGATTTTTTCTCAGATAATTAAAACGGGAGCCCAGAGGGTTTGGTTAGCTGGGAAGGTAACCAATTGCCTTGTACATCACATGTTTCACAGTGCATTCCTGTATATGAAACCAGACGACTGGCAAACCGGCTGTGGTGGGTGTGGCTGCCAGAGCAATTTTAAAGTCACCTAAAAGCTAAACTAGATCAGCTTTCATTGGTAACCACATCAAAGTAAGTAGAATGTGTCAGGTATGGCCCCAAGAGCAACAAATGGCCATTGCCAGTGATTATTGGTGGTGGGGTAGCTTCGCCAGTCTTGAAACGAGTACATATGAAAGTTACTAACAAAGTATGGTTGATAAATGCAGGTCTGACTGATTGGTCAATGAGGACGCAATGTCAGAATTTGAGTAGAAGGTTAGTATTAACATTAGCTTCAGAATATAATAAACATATTTGGGTGAACAGAATGGATAAACAGAACGAACTCACTTCGAACATTAAAGGTGGGATCGCTCGTAATTTCCTCGTAAATTCTGTCCTTCACACCACACGATTCAAAAATAATATCAATACTACCCTCTATCGGATCGTCGCTGTTGTCTCGTAATTTCTCAGCAATCCCGTATTTACGGCTAGTAAGCAATAAACGGGTTCGGTTACTTGAACGGTGGCCTTGGCGAAATTCCTGCATAGTTTCTTGTCTGTGGCAGTACAGGGAGTTGTTATGGAACAACTCCCTGGTCAGTAGTATGCGGTATTACGCCGCGTTTTCGTGTGTGTTGTGTGATACAAAACTCAGTGCTTTGTTTTACGTTCAGAACTTTTCACAACTAATGGGCTGTACAGTATAGGTTACGGTCGAGCTTTGCATCAGGCGTAATAGTTCGACCAGGGAGCTGCTACTCTAGCAGTTCCCTGCTTTTACTCTTTTAGGCCTACATGGTGAGCAGTCGAAGTCAAGAAACAGCTCAAGAAACTAATAGTTATGAACTTTATGTCTGATTCACGCTGACTGGTGTCACAAAAAGACAAACGCGAATGAGTGAAAAAATTGACTGAAGTGATTACAAACTATTGGGTATCAAACGTAAAGTCAAGTCCGTCATGTGTGAACAATTGGTATTTCAGCCAATTTAGGTATTAATTATACATAGACTGAGTCACAGCTTACATTGTATTTTATATATAAATTTTAGTTATATATCAGGAGGGAAAGACAAAGCATTTTATGTCATATACCATATACAGATAAATATGTATATTTAATTATTTTTGGACTCCTGGCAACGGGCCCTTTAGGCGATCACAGAGCACTTGCCCTAGCTGCACCCCGTCCTCCTAACCGGTGCACGTAAACCCTGTCCTTGCACCCCTTTGACCCGAATTAAAAAATAACGAAACTTGAACGGAAAAGGAAAGGAAAATACGTTGCCATAAGGGGCGGCTCCACCCTCTTTAGAAAGGATTGGCAAAAAGGGAATAAGTACATGAACAATAAACTAATAGTTATTTCCATTGAAAAGTGTCTCGCTGAGCATCGGCCGTCAAAGCAAAAAACTTTTTTTTTCTAAATCACGTCAGTTTATTGCTTTCCAGCGTACTGTACTCCCAGAATTGACTATCCTGCTTCTTGTTCCGAACGGCTCCCAACGAAATGCCAAGAAGTCGGCAACGGGGTTGGGGTGGGTTACCCAGCTCCACCATGGGGCACCTCATCACGACTGACTCGAATTACAACTCGAAACTTTAACTGAAATTGGATTGAATTTAAAAAAATATATACTAGATGTCTGCATGGATCATACTTATCTATACTATTGTGTGACCATATAGGCGTACGGGCTCTATATAGTCAACCAGGAGAGACTGGGGGGAAGCTTTTTTTCTTGCCACAGAAAATTAAACATTGCCCGGAAGTTCCTAGCACGATTAATTCATTTCAAACTTCGACGGCAATGAAGGACAAAGAGAACCATATAGGCCTATGCCTGACTATAAGATCATTGAACCATCACGAACAACTCCGAATAATCTTCCATTTGCCGATTCATGACACTGGGAAGTAAGGGGTGGGGGGGTGGGGCTTTCCATTTGATCCGCAAGTATATTGAACGGTCACCACAAAAAGGGTGTATAGCTTGGGACTAGCACGGGGAGACTTGTCAACCTTGTGAACTTTTTTGGGGGTGAGATGCGGGGGGGGGGGGAGTCGGCAAACTAAAACATACAGGGTAAACAGAGGGGGAGGAAAGAGGTCAAGAAAGAAAGCGTGAAAGACAGATGAAGGGATGGAGGAAGAAAGTAAAGAAAATGTGGAGATGGAGGCTAGGGGTAGAGATAGATATGATATGAAAGTACAGAGAGAAAAAAACCAAGAGCAGAAAAATGGAGATCACTGGGATACTGTCAAATACACAAGAAGAATATACAATCTAAATACTGGAATTAAATAATGCACAACATAAATACAGCTTTATGACATCAACAAATCAGAGGGGAAGGATATAATGTTTCAAGGATGCTGGAAAATAAGACACAACAGAAGATGATTATGGTTTCTGATCTATTAGGCTTCTTCTCTCTACTGTTACCAGGATGTAAGAGACCACAGGGACTCGCACAACTCTTTAAGTTGTGATGACCTCTGACCCTTACTATGCCTAACTGTTATCTTGCCAGGAAATAAATACACCAGTGCATGAGAGGAGGTGAGAGACAGGACTGATTGATCGTGTCGATAGGGGTACATGTGATTCAAGAAGATAGATGTAAAGATTAGCATCGTTTGGACACTTCAAATGGGACCCCCTCCCCACCCCCCACACCCTCCCCCACGTTCAAATCATATCCCCTCCTGGCAACGGAAATGAACACCAGTATAAATAAACCGATACAGATATTCATACACGCTGTGCGTGTAGGCCTATATACAATAATATAAAGCTGGCCATTCTCTGATTGTTACTCCTTGATTGAATTTCCCCAACCTTGCCCACCTTGACTTAGAGGGTGGCCAAGCTCCTGATTCACAGTCATAGCTACTATCGAACAAAATGGACGAAAGCAATTTATCTCAATCTGGTGATGCAGATGTATCATTAGCTGCTAATCCAACGTTTGTGAATGTCGCACAACCTGTCAACAAAAGTCTGGGAAAAGTGCTTGCCCCTGCCATATGCATGATCTCTTTTGTTCAGGATCATGTAAATGTGGCAATGTGTATTCGTATAGTCTGAGGTTTTTCTCCCATGCTGCTCCATATCTAATCCTACTGGTAACATTGGACAGAACATTGGCAGATGGCTTCTTGAGAGGTGTTGAAGTAACTGGATCAGGAGTATCTGTAGAGATTACATAAAACAAGAGTTACTAGATTGCAAGTATCCTGCTATAGCTTCTATGGCTGTGACTAAAAATATACCTTTTGTTTAGAACTTATCACACTTATGCAGCACTGGAAACTGATATTTCAATTTAAATGGTGTCATTGAGTTTAGAGGACATTGAAGTTACAAGTATGTTGGTGAAACCAAGACCACCCTCAAGAAGCAGTTCTAGTCACAAGTCAATACCATGAAAATGGAGACTCCAGTAGGGGAACACTTTCAGCTGCCCAATCATACCATTAAAGACATGTCCCAACAGGTAACTGAATTCGTAGACTAACCATCTCAGACATAGTACACCACAGCAGAGATAGAGAGAGCGGACGGAATGCCCTAGCACCATTCAACTGAATAGGCTCAATATACAGGAAGGACATGACTAACTTTATCCTGCTCCATCTCTGTATTCTGCTATAGTTTATTCGCCCTCTCTCCTTACTTAATCCTTGCTTTGTACTCCACAGTTTATCTAAATACCTCTGCTTTCACTGACTCCTTTTGTTCAATACACCATTAACTTCTTTCTTTGTGTTCACCATGTCCTCTCTGTTCCAGGCTCTATTGTGTCTCTTGAATTTACTGTTACTAGTCAGTTTGCCTCTAAAGAAGATCCTGAT
Source organism: Apostichopus japonicus (assembly GCF_037975245.1). NCBI lineage: Eukaryota > Metazoa > Echinodermata > Holothuroidea > Aspidochirotida > Stichopodidae > Apostichopus > Apostichopus japonicus. The sequence goes on along the minus strand of NC_092576.1, from coordinate 13,878,757 downwards.
AATATCAGGCCCACTTACTTTTATAAATTTTCATACACATGTATGCTTTTTAGTGGATGAGCAATATGCTACCATTTTTTTCTTTTCTTTTGGAATTAAATGAGAATGAAATTGTATTATTTTTCTGATCACATCAGATCAGATAAGATTAGCACTGCTCTTCCAGTCTGTAATTCATGCAAGGATAAACATATAAATTTACCTTCTCCTTTCTGAGTGTCAACTGATCTTTCTGTGGTGACAGCTGCTGAGAATGCCTCTGTTTGACTTTCAGCATCTTTCCGGAAAAGATGCATTTGAAACCTATACAATGAAACCAAAAAAATTGTCCGTAAATCATATAACTGAAATAGTAATTTTACTGTACACCCCAAGCTTAATTGTATGCATAATGAATCTGGTAAATGGTAATGACCAAATCATTACAAACATACATGTTTTTATCATACCTACCCAAGAAAAAATATGAAAGAGAAAAGTAACAAACAAACACTTAGGCATATTTCAATAATAACATATTGTTAACCCACATTGATTTAAACCCAGATAAGGATGAGATATTCTTTCATACTCTTCTTCAACATATCCATAAACCGCGGTACCTTTCAAGAATTGTAAGGATAATTTTGTGTTGCCCAACTGCTTGCCCAACAACTTGAGCTCACATGTCAATGTAAAATTTACTATGTAAACTTCCTGTCTAGTGAACTGATTGGTTTCATATCGCTAAAAGATGTCCAGTCTTTTGATGAGAGTTTGATGTACACTCATTATTTACCTACTGTGTAAACTTCCTGTTTATGTGAGCAGTTGGTTTCATGAGTGAGAATTGAGATGCTACTGTAGCTTACACCATGACATAAGCCCACCATTGTGAAAAATTCCTGTTTACATGAATAGCTTGATTTCAGACTACCATTAATTTAACACTAGATTACTCTCCACAAGAGATAGTTTCGGCCACCAAATTTAATAGATATTATAATTTTTGAACACTAAACATCAGATCATTCACAAGAAGCTGAACAAAAACAAGCATAGTATATACTGACTATATATAAAAAATATGATAACTTAGCACAGCATCATAAAGTATGAGCATCAGGCCTACACGCAAAAAAAAACTGGTACTTTCTTACCCCCAGGCATGGCTATATAAAGGTTTATATAGGTATAGCTATATGTACTATGGTCCCTCAATTTGTGAGGCTAATTTACCTAACTTCTTGCATAGCAGTTGGGTTCCTTCAAAAATCCCAAACACAGACATGTACACATGATTGCTGGAATATTGGACAGACAGTCAGTAGATAACAGTATAACACCCTGTTGCCCAAATGAACCATTAAAACTTGATTGCATATATGCTGGCTGTGGCTGACCTTAGAAAAACCTAAGGTCTAGTTGCATACGCAGCGGTGTGAAAACATGTGAATCAGTTAGGCGTGATTCTAAATTATTTATGTAGATGCATTATTTTTATAGGAAAAATTGCAGGTCCATGTGGTTGTACTTGTACAGCACAGTAGGCCTTCCTCACTGGTGTATATTACAAAATTAGGGAATACAGTTACTATGAACACTAAATTCTGATACTTATTACTAATACTATAGGCCTTAGTCCTATGTTATATTGCCCAGTTAATTATGACTGGGCATAGGTGAGGCTTTTCTTTCAAATGCTCATTCACAAGAATTATTCTTCAAACAAGGACAGCTGATAACAATTTAGAACCTGGAGGGGGTGGGGATGAACAGATCACCTAGGCCTAGTGGTTAGAAAATATATTTCCATCAATTTGTTGAGGCAAAAACAGTTTACTTTTTGGTGATGAGAAGGCCCAGCTTTCCATGGCATAAATATGAGGAGTGAAACTAAAGACCCCCAGTCCCTGTCAGTCTTCTTTAGGAAGGATATTTTAATTTTTAACTGTATACAGTACAAAGTGGCTATTCTTACAACTAGTCGTAAGAATAATTTCCGACTACGCATGGGCAGTTGCTATTTTTATGATTAGGAGTACTAATTTTACGACGATGAGTAACAATAACTTCCGGTTAGGGTTAGGGTTATGTTTAGGGTTACCTCTACTACATGCACAGTTGCTTTATTTACTGCACTTGAATTTGCCTTTGTCGTAAGAATAGTTTATAACTGTTACGACTAGTCGTAAGATACGGCCTATACAGTATCCTCATGACAAGCATTCACAAACAGTGATGATGATGACTCAGTAATACAACTTACTGCTATTTTGTGCTAGGATAAGTATGATAAGGTTAGCATACGCTAGGTCCATTGGAAAAATAATGAATGATAGGCCTAGTTACAAAGCCTAGGCTCATCAAATCATGTATGTTACAAATACAATAGCATAGACACTGCGAAGTTCGAACACCTAAGCCTTAAAATACCCCCAAAACTATCTTCATTTTATTGACAGATATGTACGTACATACTTGCGCACGGGTCATTTTGGAGAGGAAATAACTGTAGCTTCCTAGTTTTTAGTGATATTGGCTTTCGCTTGTAGGTTATCATGGTGAAATCGTGTATTTCTTAGGGGTGTCCGAACTTTGCAGTTTTCTGTACTTCGCAATACTGACAGTTACCTAGGACAATACCCTGTAGTACTACTATGTACTAGTATTACCCTATACAGTTTTAGCCTAGCTTAGCAAATCATTACCTTTTTGTGTGATCCTGAAGCAAATGTTCTGCGAAATCTGCGTTGCTAACAGAAGTCAAATCGTGGACATGTTTGTAGAGTTCTTTCTCCATTTGCCAGTTTACGTAGGAACGTAGAAGATAGATCTTCGTGGCATCTCTTCGTCGCTGTTGTTCCTTTGCACTGCTGTTTTTGGCAGGTCCATGCAACAATGGCTTTCCTCCACTTGAACCTATACGCTCGTTCCAGGATAAGGTCGTTTTCTTTCGCCCGATTCTCCTTGCCCTGATCCCTTTTCCATGATTGTCACTATACTCTAGTCTAATCGAATGTATTTGTACGAAAATCGTACAGTATTCTTTACTCAAAAGGCACACAAACAACAAACTATCGCGTACGAAAATCCTTTGCGGTAAACAGTACAATAATCTGAAATGCTGTGCTATAACATTATGTGTGCATGGGTACGGGCTTGTTACGCATACGCTTGCCTGTGCTATTCACTGATCTAAATTTGCCACCGAGGTCACGTGAGTTTTAGGGGTCCCATTAAACCTCGCTGAAACCTCGATAATGCCAGCGCCCTCAAAAAAAAGTCTACGAGCGATATCGCCTTTAAAGTATCATGATGTGGTTTGCGTATAATTCTCCAGTAACCAAATAATCCTTTAAAAAGCCTGATCATTACTTTCTTGTTTGTCATCCCATCTAAGTTACCTCTGTGTACAAATGATACCCAGTTTTATAAATAAGTGCAAAACTCATACTAGTTTATAACACTCTACTGCGAAGAGATTAGTTGCAGTTCCTACGTAATCTGGTGTGCCATCAGAATTGCACCAGAAAACATAAATACCAATAAAGAAAATACTTCAAAGGTTTGCAGAAATGAATACTGTGACTATTTGTTAGAATTAAATATGCAGTACAGAACTGTTTCCTGATATTGACTCTACAATTAATAACTTTTTATTTAATTAAGAATCATCATACAGCTGTTAACAGATATACTTTTAGTCATGCTGCAGTGTTTGTAATTTAGTATGCATTTTAAGGACTTGAAGTCACGATGTCACATTACAATACGACACAGGATGCAGCTTCTAAGCAGACGTTGAGTAAATATCAACAGCGCCACATGAAATTGTTTTATCTTAACTATGGTGAGCCAGATACTCATGCACTGTTACTACCAATCATTTGTACCTGTGAATTATTAACACTAATTACCTTTAAAATAGGTTGAAGAATATGAACACTAGCACACGAAGTTCAACGTATGTCAAATCACTGTATTAGTTTTTTCATAACGGTAATGACATATCATAACAAATTAGCCTTTATCAAACCATTATCTTAACACTTAGTATATGAAGCAACTCAAAGTCTCTGTTTTAATCATTACTTTGAAATGGTAATGGATAACATGGTTAAAAATAACTTCAACAACAGATAAAATAAAGAGACTCACTTTGTATGAAGCTAAATGATAAAAAAAAATACACTTCAGCCTGTGACACAACTTAACCAAACTACCAATGGCGTTTTTATGATATGCTATTAAGATTGCATTCGCCACAAATGGCACAAACCGAACGAGAGCCACACATGAAGGAAAACATTAAATATTCCTACCAACTATATGCAACCACATTCAAAACCTTTACAGAAATCTTTGCATCTCTTTCAACATGTTAATAGTCTGTCAGGCAAATAATATAAAGCATTGCACGTGAAAGTCCAAATCAGCAGTATAGAAATTTAACTCACGCGCGATCATCTGGTCTGAACATAAAACTGGAACTTTACATGAAGGACATAAGAGTTAATAATGTTTACAGTTTAACCAACGCTCTCTTTTCCCCCGAGCGCTTGAATTGACCTACCCTACTCAACTTATTCCAACTTCCATATCTTCAACGCTCGTACCAGACCAATAATTGTTTGACAGTCCCACATCGGGCTACCTGGTGTGCCATTTCTGGGTTGCCAAATTTGTATCAAGGATGGAAAACAGGTCTCCGAAGGACTGCCCAATTTATCTGAATGGAGTCCCTGCTTAGGACCATAGTGGCCTTTCGTCCTAACCCTAACATCATCCATTTAGAGAAAACACAGTGTAGAACACGGGGCCAGTGGTGGTCCTAAATATCCTCACCAAAGCTTCATATTGGGCTTATGATGAGTATTCAGGAGCTCTTTACTAGGCATGGACGGGGTATTCATCGGCTGTTGGCTTGTATCCACCATGAGTCATTTACATGGGCTGTGGGATTGTTTACATACGTCATTATGAGTTAGAAGAATACATTGTCACTTTAATTGATACAAGCCAGCACAGAGAAATATATTCCTTAAACTTTAAAAGAGTTTATTTAAATAGAATACCGGCAAACAAATCCAGTTCAAATTAAACATAACATGCGGATAAAATAACATTGGCTAACAAGGGCTAACATGATAACGTATTACTTATTTCACACCCCCAATGGCGTAGCCAGGATTTTTCGAGAAGGGGGGTATTGGGGGTCACAAACTTTCCCTGGGGGTCACAAATTTTTCTAGCAAAAAGTTCCGCGAAGAGTGGTCATCCCTCTTCGGCAGTTAGAAAAATGCTTTTCTCAGAAAACCATTTCTCACAGTTCATATTTCGAGAACATGAGATTACAATATATAATCAGTTTCAGTGTACATCAAAACGGCCCATTTCCTGCAATCGGGGGCCTGTAGGGGCCATAGAGTTTTTGTACTCTATGTGCCGTGACCGCAATGACGTCACCCCCTCCCCACTTCTTCGAGAATCGAACCTACTGACGTTCATGTGCAAAATTCGTCGTTAGCACTTCAATTTCCTCTGGAGAGACAATACCTTTTAAAAAATTACCAATGGTCTGAATGTTTTGTTCATTCACTTTCACATGAGAGTAGTAATTTCCGAATCAGACAGGATGAATATTTGGTACATATCTCCGAAAGTCTGAACATCCTTTTTATTTCTTTGTTTGGATTCTCCTGTTTTACATGTGTTAATAAACTACGCATGAAGCTAAGTGTTAAAACTGATTAAAAGCAAACATAACTGCTTTATATTTGTACTAGTTACCACACCCTGGATTATTTTCTCTCAATTCAGCTGCTTTCATGACTAGGCAAGTCTGAATATTCTCATGTGTATCTTAGCCTTAGGAACCGAACCTTTGTTGTTCTGTTCATGAATATTTGGGGCAAATGCTGCTTACCTAAAGTACCAACTCTTCAACGAGACGGACTTCAACGACAATCGGACACTGGCTGTATTAACGCGGCCGTTTGGCACTTTGGCTACTCAATCATGAGGAAGTTTAAAAAAAAAATTCAAAACTGATGACGCTATGCTAGATAAGCATAGACACAAGGCTTTTTCTCTCCCTTCGGGAAGGTATATAGATGCAACTTGCGAGGGTAAAGGGCTGCGGCGCTGGACTTGCCTGGAAAGGGCGATGTTTGGTGATCAAAATGTCAAAAGTTGGGCCAATTTTCCTCTAGGGGGAGGGGGGCACCTAGAGGGTAACGGCTTTGTCGTGGAAGGGGGCACGTGCCCCCGTGCCCCCCTCCCCCCGTAGATACGCCACTGCACACCCCTCATGTCAATACTTTATATACCAACAGTGACAGGGTTAATGAGTTGTGGTCTCGCTATCACATGGTCCTACAAAAGTTTGTCTTTTTATCTTCCCCATGATTTTAGAAAAAATGTTACTCATTTTCAAGATCTACACATGTTTTATATGTTACTAGGTAGCAAAATGTTAGATTATCTATAGTAGGTATTACAGTTGTAAGTCTTGCCAAATGTACGCTGACCAGATGCTTTGATTAAATGAAACAAAATCACAAAACATCTGTACAAAACAACTATTTCATCAGACCCAACTATTAGCCTTGCCCAAAAAGAAACTTTCGATAAGTATATGTTATGAAAAACAATTGATAAGAAGTATAACAAGGGTTTTCTTTGCTTTTACATACTTTTTGTCTACATTCAATGACATACAAGACCCAGAAAGAGAGTTTTCGCTTTCCCCTCAATTTTCTGTTTTCGAAACCCCGAGGTAACGATCTCTATTACAAGAAAGACTTAACGACCGACGAATAAAACAAAATGGTTATAACGTTATTGGTATTAGAGCAACTACTTTGAAGGTCAACATTATCTTAATTTAGTCCCACAGGCAGTCCTCTTTATATACATTACCTTAACATGTAAATGAAAAACAAAACTGTGGGAAACGATATAAAATCGATAACATCATTGCAACATATTAATCATAGCAAGAGCGTATACATACCTTGAAAGTCCAAATTATACAAAGTTAGACCCACAAGACAACCTAATTATACATGAAATACATTTATTTAACACAGCAGTAAAGAGACGTACTTCAGTGCAGACAAAAACCTAATCAAAGTGAAAAATTACATTAATGTCCTTCGTGTCATACCATTGTTAGATATTGCCAACAAATATTACGGTTTTTTAAGTCTACTGCTTTGACGTTGGTCTGGAAAGTGTTCCAGCTTAACTTTAATGCAATGTTGAAAATACATGATGAAAATACATACCATGATGCATTCAATTCTGAAGTAGAAAATTTGATTGTTATTTAAAAGAAAGTATTTGAAATGTAGATTATTGAAAATGATGATTCGTTAACAATAAGTTCTGGTTTACGTCTCTGCTTTTGTATTTGATACCTCTCCAAGTTTGGTCCCACCCGCATTCGTTGCTCCATTCATCAATTTGCCCATTAGCTTTTCTCTTTCATGCCTGTGACAAGCTGCATGGGAATATTTCTCTATTATTTCTAAAAATTTGAGACAAAAGAAGACACATGGTTAAATATAAACTGAAAGAAAATAGAGTGAAGTCTGTTAACACAGTTTTTGACAATGTAAACCTCCTCATTTGGGGCCATACAAGCATGTTTGTTTGTTCTTTATACTGTATTATCCAGTTAAGATCAGAAAGCACCCTAGACCTACTTGTTTGTGATTGTTGAAGCTTTACCTATATATACCTATATATACCTATATATATATATATATATATATATATATATATATATATATATATACGTTTGGATGGTTAATTAGCGCCTATCTTGAGGCAGAGTGCTATATAATTAGTTGAGACTAGTGGAACACTAGTAGTTGTAAATTTATTCTCTGTAGTTAGGGCTATATTTATTCGCCTAGCCTAGTTGGACATAATCCCTCACTTGCAGGTGAAGTCTACAAAGTTCGAAAAACTTTTTGTCTTCTAAATGTCATAAGCATGTGATACTTCCTTAACCATGGCTTTTTGTACATTTTTGTTGTACATGGACTTTGCAGTTTCAAAGTGACTGTGTTAACGAAATCAATTGAAAGATAACCTATCAGGTGAATCATAGGTCATTATGTATTCAAAGGAATCGCGTGTTACTTTTAGATTTGAGAGCAAAATTTATGATTGTTTATGATCAGTTATTATCCATTCGCAGGCAATGATATCACTGTTTTGTTTACATGCTTTCAAGATAAGCTAGGAACACTGAACTGAACAAACACGGTAATCTGGTGAACTTTGTTTTATATCTAACATTGGTAAAGTCTCTCTTTTACAAACAGGATTTGGCATCCCATTGTGCTACAGTGCTATGACTATGTCATTCTCACCAAACGGACGGAAATTCGATCCCTAAATTTCGCCTTCTCTGAAATAGTCACAAAACTTTCCATAACGCTTATTTGAGAACGAAAATGAAAAATAAGTTAACCAAAATATATCTAGATATATATCTATATTAGGCCTATATATATATACATATATATATATATATATATATATATATATATATATATATATATATATATATATATAGCCTATATATATTTATTTATATATATATATATATAGGCTATATATATATAGGCTATATATATATATATATATATATATATATAATATTTGATGAGGAATGAAAACCGATAAACAAGTTACAAAAAACAGATGCCTTATTTCAGGGTTGTCCAACCTACGGCCCGAGGGCCACAGTCCGGCCCGCCGCAGGGTTGAGAGATGCTCTACGGTACGAAATTTTAGTGAGCAGATTTATTGATAACAATTTCAAGCTATATAATCAATCATTCGAACCTTCTGGGTCCAAAAAGTGCATACAGGTCAGTTTGTGTGACACTCTCTCAGTGGAGGAGGGGGGCGGCTGAACTTTATTCATCTGTTTTATCAGGAAGGAAAATAAATCAGTGCGCTCCGCGCGCAGTGCTCACATTTTGTTGCCTTGGGCTTCGGGGAAAATAATCGAAAAATCGAGCGTAGGGTTCATGCGGCCCCCTCCTTCATCATAATCATTCCACGTGGCCCTCCTCTGCAAAAGGTTGGACACCCCTGCTCTAAGCTTTCTCGAAAGACTGATACTGCTTCAACAAATTATAATAACTAATACAACATTTTCTAGCCGTTTCAAAATCGGTAGTCATATGGAAAGCTTCTTTGTGAAAAGTTAGTTTTATTATAAATACAAACCTTGTATAATTAAGAAATGGACAGAAGAGTCTCCTACTGAATTTGCACATGTATATTTTCCTTCATGTTCCGTTGACGAAATCGGTCATCAACAACTATTCTGTTGAGGAAAAGTACGATGTCTTCGAATTTCCAGTTCTGGTCACAACTCATCGAAGTAAGGCAATCCATAGTCACTGAACTTGAAACAAACCTTTTATGAATATATGTATCGAAGCACACGGTAAATCTGGGAAAAATACTTAATAATAGGAATAGTAGCAATGAGATGTAAATCGTGTACATTTTCTTAATTGAGTATACGCATACAAAAGTTAATAAATACAATTTATGGGAGCTACTGACAAACGATGCATTAATGCGGGTTACCACATAATAACCCACGTATAAAACTCCACAAAGATAACATTCAATGGTAGTAAGCACTGGAAGGCTTATAGTTGTCATTGGTAACAATCTTTCGAATAGAAATAAGGTGACATGCATGCCATTAGGACATTTAGTTTAACATTTGTTATACATATTTATGATATTCTTAACTTTTTTCTTTCAAGTAACATCTGTCAATGCTTTCTTTGAACTATTTTTCACTATCGATTTGATTCTTTCCTCAAAAGTGCATTTCATAGAACCTTTTATCTAGCATCGCCTCATTCGTTTACTTTAAGATGCTCACTTTCGATTACATTATTCCTATGTTATACATTTCATATTACTCATTGTTCCTGTTTTCCAAGTATTCAGTACAAGGAGTATTCAGTACCATGTAAAGAATATAATATAAATTTCAATGTACCAAATAAACCCAATTGTCAAGCTGATACTTCACAAATAATGAAAGTTGTAAAACCTTAAAACAGAAATCATGATTGGCCATAGCATTTAGGCCATATAAAATGCTTGCTGCAATTAGTATGTAAGCAATACAAGTTGAAAAATCTTTGTGAGCTTCGTGAGTTAGAAACCATGTATTGTTTTAAATCAATATCATCAATAATTTCGTTGACAAGCTTAAAATAACATACAGTAGGGTGCTGATGGTCACTTTAGCAAAATAACGAACATGTATGTCTGAGTCTATACAGATTCACGTATAGTGATGTTGTCAGGTAACGATAGACCAACGACTGGAAACTATTGTAATTTGGCAATTTACACACAAATTTACACCAAAATGTCAACATTGGGTAATGTAAAATGTTAAAGGTACATAGTCAATGATGGTCAAGTATCAAACTTAGCGATCTCCTCCTAAACCGTAAGACCCATCGACGTCATATTTGTTGGGTTTGTGTCTTAGCTTGGACGCTGTGCCTCCGTGATTTACGATGTCACAGGGTCAAAAGTAAATAAAATAGAATAGAAGCATCTCGGCTATTACGGGGATACTTAAATAAAAATGGCGGGGACTCTCAAACCCGTGCATAAATTCAGACTCTGAGAACGTTTAAAGGACGACAAGTTGAACGTTGTCATTATTTGCCTTGCAAACTCTTAAATTGTTTGTCCTTGCTAAGGCATACCGGTCTACTCGTGTAACCTGATGACTGAAACATTACACTCCTCCATCAGCTAAACCATTTAATTGAAGGTGAATTCTTTTATTTCCTTGTGTAATACAGGCATTAATTTTTATATATCTCTATGGTGGGAACCAGCGACTTAGTCCGCTCTCATAGCGCGTTTCAGTTAGCGGAAACGGCTTGTTCAAAGGTTTTGGAAGCAGCTCGTGGCTGCGCAGGACCTGAGATGAGAGGACCGAGCCGATAAAGGCTAGCAACCGTCGTTAGGGTTTGTGAACATTGCTGGTTCTGCCGGGTCTTCTCAGGACTCTGTCGTGGGAATATTAGGCAGCTTTAGATTTCACGACGCGGAGCTCTCTACAACGAAATGACGACACGTATGTGTTATGCGCATGCGTCTACGTCGACTTCCCGTTGTCCATGAAATTTTACACCGGGTGTCCAGGGTATTTCCCGTTGTCGTGAAAACGGCAACTTCGATTACATGTGACGTCACAATTTTGTTGTTATTGTCAAGATGGACGAACAATTTGGGCTAGTCGAGCTTACAAATTCAGTAAGTTCTTGGTATTTCTATTCCAAATTTGACGTTTAAGTATAAAATGGCTCGGAATTTACGTACTGCCAGTGTGTATACTAATTATACTCCTCAATTCTGACTGTTGTTGGGTGGTTACACTACAGACTTTCACATCGACAAGTTGAAGTAGCGGCAGCCTAACATACAATTTAACATCTGGCCTAAACTAGGACCTAGGCATAGCTGGCTGAGTGTAGTGGGTCAGCCCTCACACTACCGTTTACAAGCAATCATGTACTAGGTCAGCTATAAAATCATCCCGCAAAATATGGGGCAAAGGCTATACCACCTCAAAAACCAACTTATTTTTGCCAATAATGCATACTGTATTTGGGTTGTTAAACACCATTATGGAATCAGCCTGGCTTAAAACACAACTTACGATTGATGCCTGTTCTTTCGTATTATATGATTAGCTTCTCTTAAAATAGAAGAATTCTGCTGCAGAAAAGATTGTGCATAATTTAGAGTGTTTGATTGCTCGAAATTAGTGAAACATCACAATCTTTTATATACATTGCGTACAAATCCACTGTGACATACTGTATATCAGAGGATATTTTGCTTTGAGTTACTATATTTTGATTGATTTTTTCCATCATATTTCAACAGCCTGCTGTCAACTCAGATAGTAATGAAGCTTCAGTGGGTTCAAGTTCCTCAATAAAGAAACCTAGTAGTAGCAGCAGGTATAAGTGGAGTGTTAGCTCAGTGGTTAACGCCGGTGCCTTTCAATCATAAGGTCCCCGGTTCAAGTCACTCCAAGATTAGTGTATGTCGTCCAGTTACAGAGTTGTTGACAATTAACAATTCATAATCATGGACTTTAATATGAATGTAAGACACTGACTTCGGTCAGCTTGCGGCTTTGATAAGCCAATGAGGCTTTTTCGTGAGTTCCTGCTTGCAGGTGGATCTAATATACATACATAATTACCAATTATGATAGATTTTCAATTAAAAAAAGTATTTGTGTTTACGCTCCAGGGTTGTAATGGTTATGAAAAACAAGTGTGTGGATTTTTATTAATTGTTGAAAGGCTGTACTGGCCACTCAACCGCACATGACTGGTCCCAAAATTCAATTTTATAGCACCTAATCAATGTTGACATGCGATATCAACGATAAAGTAAACAGAATCAGGTAAATGTAACTGCTACATGCAGTACTGTTTTGTATGGATTGTCTAATAGTCTTGTATGGATTTTTTATGCTTTTTTGTAAACAAGCAGACTGTGTTTATTTCTTACATTTTTCCAATGTTTTCTACCATTGGAAATACAACCCCATTTACCATCATAAATATGACATATTCCTGTTTGAGAAACAAAATCAGAGTACCATATTTTAAAAATAAATAAGTTTAGAGCTCAAATGTTGTGTGTGTGCTATGCACTGATAGAGGTATGCTAGAAATGATTTCCAGCAAAATCTACAGTAAGATGGTTCATCTATGATTGTCAGAAAATTGGACCAGCTTTGAGGATTTTGTAATGAAAAACAAGGAAAGAACCATTCTAATTTTTGACAAAGATAAAGAATACTTATAGGTTTGATGCATATCAGACATTTTGTTTTCGAGAAATCAAGTTAAAATTGATCTCTATTGGGCTGTAATATAATATTAAATAAATCTCAAAATACACTTCTAAATCTATTTCAGGACTTTCATGAAATGGACAGAGGCAAAAGATATAATTCTTTGCAAGGAAGTTGCCTTGCAAAACCCATTTCAGTTCCGAAGGGGCAGTCTAGAAAGAGGCAAGGTGTGGTCTGGAGTGGCCACCGAATTGAGAAAACAGTCCTTTAAGGTGGACCAAAGGGCTGTCAGAGACAGGTATGTTAAGGAGGTTAGAAGCTAAATTCATGCTCTACAATACCGTAGAGGAAAAAGAAAAATCCTCCCAGCATACTAAATAATTACATTTTCCCAAAAAATTGGGATTTCAATTGGTGGTGCTGGTGGTTCCTATGTAATTTATGTTTCACTTTTTACCTTCTATTGCATTCTTTCCTATATACTGTACTGTCATGTAGCTCACAACCCTCATATAGCCCTCAGAGCCCTCATAAGTTTGTGTTTGTACCAAGACGAACATAGTTGCCTTCCATTTTCACGACAATTTCTTAACTTAAGACTATAATTTGGTTTAACCCCAGTAATTTCAGTGGTTCCGTTTCATGTACAGACAAGTGCGAGACGAGACGTAGGTGATGTTTAGCACGTATCGCAAGGGTAGACCCGTCTGGATTCTTTGATTGCATCATTGGTTTTTTTTTCCCGTAGGTCATGAATATTCATTGTTAAAAGTGTACAAGATATATAGGGGGCGTGGCCAGAAAGAGATTGTTATCTTTTGAGCCAATCAGAGGGTTTGTTTACCTTTTGACCAGGGACTTTTTTTATGGGATGGGTTCCTCTTGGCGATTCACTTATTCTTTCGATTCAATACATTCCTAATTTGGTTTTTCATTCTAATCATAGGTACAACAGCCTCAAGAATAAGGTGCAGAAGAACAACTCTCAAGATAAGAGGGCTTCAGGCATTAGCCCTGAGGAAACGGAAAGCCAAAGGGAGTTGAGGGTGCTTCTGGAAGACTTGGCCAACCAAGAAGATGATGCAGAGCTTCTCCCCAAGACCAATGCTAGTGAAGAGGAGCAGAGGCGCCTCGATGGACAAGAGGTCCAGAAGAGGGCCTGTGAATCGTTTGTGGAGACAAGGAAGAGGTGAGAGACTCATATTACCTCAAATGGGGTTGGTTGGTTGGTATACCGGTATTCAGAAAAAAAGTTTTCAATATTTGACCTCAGCTGAATTTGCAAAGTATTACAGGGGTTGAACCCTGCATCTTTTGTTTACAAGCAGTGTCACATACATACAGATAAACACATGTGCACACACACAAGCATGATTGCATGGATTCATTCTGTCTCAAAAATTGGTTGCCAGGTCTGTCATATTGAAGAAATTCATGATGTACCTTTATCTTGTTTTGTCATAGGCATTTTGCAGATAAAGAAAATATGCCAAGAAAAAGAAACAGTGGGAGTGATGCTCTTCAGTTTTTGCATCAAAAGATGGAGTTGGAAAGAGAGATGAGGAAGGAAGAGCTCGCCATGAGAAGAGCAGAGGTGAAGAGGGACGAAGCTGAAAGAGATCGACGATTTGAACTCTTTCAACAACAGCAACAGCAGACACAGCAACAATTTATGCAGCAACAACAACCAATGCAGCAACACCTCGCACAACAACAGCAGCAGATGCAAAACATGCTAATGATGTTCATGCAATCGATGAAGGGTAATAATAAACAATAAGTTCCCACCTCCTACCAATGTCCCCAAAACAAGTTTGTACAAAATTGCTCATAAATGGTTTAACTCAGATGACCTCTCCCAAAACAATAGGGATCATATACTCATTATACCAAGTATGAACTTTGCATGGTTGACTTATTGTGTTTTCAACAGAAAATACCTAAATTTCACAAAATGTCAATTTTTGAAGCAAATTGAGCTCATGTCATATATCTGTAATTAAAGCACCATAAACATGCATGTAAATTAAAAATAAAATGAAAGACAATCAAGAAATATACAAAATGCAGCATTTTCCCATTTTTCTGAGATTTATTAATGTTTGATTATTCAAAAATACATTTTAAAGTGATTGTCTGTGTTTCAGTGCTATGATACACTTCTCTCAATCAATATGGATATCCTACTATATGTTTGACTGTTATTTGTGAATGGGGTAGGGAAATGTTTTCGAGCAAAACGGTCATGTGATCCAATGTCACCAAAGATCAATTAGTGGTTAAAAACTAGTATTTTGAATCATTATATTCACCAAAGGTTGGAAACGGGTCATATTTTGAGACAAGTTGTGAATTGGGTAGGGAAATGTTTTCAAACAAAACATGTCATGGTCATTTGATCCAAGCCCAAATGCATCATTTAAATTTAAATTCCTCTAAGCAAGAAACCAATATTCCTCTAAGTTGGGCTCTAGTTTTAAGAGGGTACCAGAGGACATAAAGACAGTCCAATATGGAGTCACCAAAGACCATACCAACTGTCCAATGTAATCTCAAGATTATTTCAGAATCACTTGGTTTATGGCCCTTATCTTATGAATTTCTTTATAATTTGTTATTATATTAAACACATAAATATATATATATATATTGTACATTATATTTAACTGGAAAAATTATATTTGAGTGAAACAAAATTTGATATACTTTGTATTTTTACAAACAAATAAGACTGGGTAACCCTGCATTTAAAATGTAACAGACATATTAGACCATAATTAACAATTATATTTTGCTGGTCTAAGCAGACCCCAAATTACCTTTGAAAATATTGCTCTAATGTGGGTGGCTCCAATTCAAAAAATTTTGATGTTGAGTTACCATATAAGCAAGTATGTGCATTGGTAAGTATGCCTGAAACTATGTACATTTTACCACAGGCTGAAAGTCCCATTTTTTGATTCTTTTTGAAATCTGTTGATTTGAAGAAATTAATCATGTCCCCAAATACCCACTCGACTGAAACTCTCACACTACTCATTGAATGGTTGTACAGCTTTTGGTCATTTGTTAGGTTACCTTTGAAGGGGCCTTGTAAGTGGGCCCTCAATGGATATGCAGGGTCACCATAAATACATAAAGTATTCCCCAGTGTATCATATGACCTATGTTCCAATTCAGTCAAGAGGCCAGACTCTCGCAAGAGGAAACAATCATGTCGCCTTCCCTCTATAGGCCCAAAAAGATTGGCAACTAGACCATTGGCAGCTGTAACAGATTGGTACTTCAATGCATGTACCCTCTTGTGACCATTGTAACATAACCTCTGGTACTCTTTCGGTCTGCAAATTGGACGGACTGTACCATCTACAAACCCCCAACAGTTTTTCAGTGCGGCTCCTTTGGCATGAATGGCTGATGCATATCTCATAAGATGTTCTGAGGAGAGCCAGAACCTGTTCAAAGTTTCCACAAGATATGAATGTTCGCTGTACACAAAGTTAATCATGTGTGTGGAAATTGTGCAGAGCTGTGGTACATCTCTGGCAAAAGTCTTCACCATATCCCCATACCTGCCAGAGAAGAGATAAAATACTAAAGAAATTGCGGGTCACTACAAATGAGAAAGGTGGAATCTTAGGACACCAATACAGCAAAGAAAAAAACACACATGTCCCTTGTGATTCCATACAATTTTTTTTCACAACTCACAATTTCTTCATATGACAGACCTGGCAACTAATTTATAGCTCACACCAGCATTCTAGTATGAGCTTTTGTAGTGATGTGTCATCTGTCACTATCCATATCAAAAGTGGTCACAAGCAAACCCTACAATCCCATCAACAATTGCAGAAAAGTTTTTTTGATAAAAAAGGTCAAGTGGGCTAAAAAAAATTGTGGGTCCTAAACATTTTTTGTGGCCCATAAAAAATTGGTGCCCTAAAAATGTTTGGGCCCTAATATATTTTTGTCCATAATTTTTGGGGTGCCCTAAAAGGTATGAGCTACTGCACCATTGGTGCTCTAGTTTTTTAATGCCTAATGGTGGTCCTACATTTAAATTTATATATTAAAGGAAAACCATGCATACATCAATGGGTAAAGTACAACAGTGATGACGAAACTTCAGCATAGGCCTACACATAAGTTGAATGTTTGTATAGTGTTGACGGTTTAAGATGCCGTCCCATGGCATCCTATTCCTGTCTCATATGCTTGGCAAAAAACGAGACGGCAGCAAGTTCTATTTTAAAGTCTTTGGTAAGGCATAAGTTGAAAATATTTACCTACATGGATATGCAAATCGTGATAGCAAAATGCATATGGCCTCCAATCCTTGGACACGGTATCCATTTGTACATTTGATTCTCTCCGGGATTTGAAGTGCATCTTTCAATCTATAGAGATCATCTTTCTTGAACCTAAAAAGCGAAGATGAATAAAGTTAAGCAATATTTCAATATCAACCCTTTTTTTCATGACGTAAGGGGTGTATTATTTAAAAACATGGCAGGCTTTGCACTTAATTAGAATCATGGAAATAAAATGATTTAGTGTTTTTCGCAGAAGTGGTTACCACATCAGATAAAAGTTCGAATTGAGATTTTTATTACAAGAAAAACCCCTGAAGGTTGCACAGGTGGGACCTGTCAGAATCTCAATTTTGATATTACAATTTACGCTTTGTGTTCCAGTAACCAATAGGAAAACATTGCACGCATCCATACCCACAGTGTAAAGCACACTGCGTCATTACAAAATGGTTCCTAACCCTGCAGTGCGCAGTGATTCCGGCGGCACAAGGCTTAAAACAACTGTCGTATTACTGGCCTGGTGTAGGACTGACTGCTGAGAAGCCCCCAGCAACTGCAGTCACAGTCAGTGAATCTGATGTCACGTTCGAAGTCTAATGTATGCCCATTAGCCTATATTTTTATTTGTAGGCCTAGGGTACATCTGTGTGTCGATTAGGAGGTAATCCAGCCTGTCTTTAAACAAGACTGGGTTTATTAATATTACGGTATGTTTTATAAACCTCCATAACAGTATATATGGAGTTAGTCTATGCCTATGTGCAACTTAATCATCGGAAATTAGGTCTATTCCTAAGTCTATATAATACTAAACGTTAATGCATAGCCTAAGTTGCGTCACTAACCTGAAGTATGCGTTGCATTCATCATCGTTATAATCTTCCAAATCGAAGGGGTCGTAATCATAATATTGGAATTCAGGGTTTGACGGTTTGTTGTTATCGTATAGCAACATGAATTCGTCGTCGTCTAATAAATCTGTTAAATACCCAAGAGTAATTGCTTCACGAACTCTATGAAGGTTTGCCATCGTTTCAAATCTTGCACTACGGTCGTCTGCTGTAAAGTATAAGTGTATGTCGTCTGCTGTAAACTTTTGTGCATACACCATAGCAACGGTTGCTATTCGTCTCTGTGATATGATTGGTCACATGATTCTTCTTGGTTACGTGATTCTTATTGGTCACATGACTGCCATTTCCCCCGTCGTACAGATCTAAAGCACAAAATCAACAGGACGGGGAGTCAGTACGAAGACGTACACTGTCGGTTAACTTCCCCGTTGCACTACTCCGCGTCGTGCAATCTAAAGCTCCTTATTGTCAAGAGACGGGAACGACCCGGGAACCGCGTCGTATAAAAGCAACGGAAGCGCTCCGAACGAGAGGAAACAGAAAGTAATCGAAGGAGAGGAGACTTGCGAAAGAATAAAGGAAAATAGATTTTGGGGTCTAGTGACAGCTATCTTGGCACTTGGCAGGGAACGGCGGTCTGAACGATAAATATTATTAAGTTCGTGACCCGTTTGTTTGGTATTGGCGCAAACGCAATGTATACGGAAGACCAAACGGCTATTGGTTTGTCGTTGGCGCAAACAGTCTTTCTAATTGATTTTTGTAAAAAAGATGTGCCTCATTTGTTGACCGTTAGCGCGCACACTGTATACGGAGGAACAGAAAGCCATTAAGTTATCGTTGGCGCATACAGTATTTCTATTGGATTTTTGTAAGTTGTCTGTGCCCCATTTGTTTGGCGTTAACACACACCCTGTTAATACGGAAGACTGGACCGCCATTGGTTTGTTGTTGACGCATAGTTTATCTATTGGATTTTCATAATGAAGCTGTGCCGCATTTGCGTTATCGCATACGCTGTGTATAAGGAGGACAGGAGATGTACCAATTGACGTTTTGGGTTCTGCTGTAGGCCTCAGTTGTACTTACCGTTCGGGAGCCTTGATGACCAAATGACTACGGAGTTATCATTAGTTATTATATTTATATATATGCCTTGTATATGTTGTGTTGATTCTAGTTTGACATGTTCATTGGATTAAGTCTAATCCCAGATAGTTGAGTAATTATAGTAGAGAAAACGCCAAATACTCTGCCTATTTTTTTCGCTAGTGTTTATTCTGCGCGCGCCAGTTGATCCCCTGTACGTGGTATATTCTGATCGAATCCATCGCCGGCTGTGAGGTAACACTTGTAAGCTTAAGTCAACACACCATACTCTGAATGTTTACAGAACATTCGTAATAGAAAATGGTGTTGCTTATGGATTCCTACTCCACATCATTTTAGGAGAGTTGCCACGAGTAACTCTTAGCCAGAATCTGAAGTAAGGTCAAATCATAAGTCGAATCAATTAATTTACTAGTTACACAAGTCAAACTATGACAACTCATATATAACACCTGACTGCTTGAACAGGTGTCTGCCTTTGCTTTGACCATTCCGCTAACATTTCCTCAGAGAAATGCACTTCTCTGATGTATAATCCTTTTAAGAGCAGAGCATTAGCAACACTGCAAATGTCTCTATCGCCCAAGTCCCAAGAAACCCCCAACAGGGGTTTGAGTGCAATCCTCCTGCGATTTATTTTGTCTTTTATTTTGCTTTTGTGCTTTAAAGTCAGGAACAAAACGAAAAGGTAAATCCCCTAGTACCACAGTCAGATGTTTGAAATACATGTATTTTTTTCCATCTACAAACACCGCAGCTTTCGGGGACTTCGCCCAACTTCGTGTACTCACACTTTACCAAAACCAGTGTTGAATCATACTTTTAAAAAGAAATCGCTAATTGTGGGATTGAGTTTTCGAATCGTTGCCTCCGTCAGTCATTTGAGTCTGTCTAACTTAGGCTGGCTCGAGATCGCTTGACACTTCCATGAAAAATGGTAAAAATACTCTCGATTTGGATAACATATGTATAAACACATATAAAACCTACTGTATCGGCAGGGAGTACGTTCTCGTGGCATAACCCTCAATGTTATGGTGAAGTGACAAGTTTTAATAAACTCAATGTTCGGTTTTGACAAACTTGACTACTCAATCAAGCATAATTTTACACAACCTCTTGCATTATTTAGGTTCCTGAGTGGTGAATTGTACACTCTGATTTGAAACGTCGTCGTGCTGTAAACAGTGTCCACATATATTTAGACGTTTTCTATACTATCATAGAACGACCATAATACTACGTCAATTGTTTATGTGAAGTATGAATTATCACCATTTATAGTAAACTACGGATATTACCCTTAAATAACAATTCATGCCAGGAACAGAATTGAGTACATCAAAGACATCTGTTAACACATTCCGTCTTTGATCTTTGTCAGCACGTGACGTAATGTGATCTGTGGTCAAAAATTAAAAGTCTCCGAACGATATTGTCATTGAGCAGTCTGCACAATTACACTGTAAAATAACGCATTTGATAAAGCCTCACGGGGACAAAATATATACTTTCATAAATAAAATTATTCATTACTAGCTCAAATCATGACCATACGGTGTCCACTGAATTAGGAAGTAGTCGCCCAAAGTAAAATCCTGACAAGGGAATGTCGATAAAAAGCTGATGAAAGCCCCATTTCACTTTATTTTTCTTATTTCGCTACGCAATTTTATGTAGCTACGAAGCTAAAGATGTGAGAATGTTGTTGATGTACATTGGTGATTGCATCTTTTCTTTGCGACAGGTCACCTAGATTAAGTCAACTTGTAGTGAGTTTTTAATCTGAGATAAAATCGATGATAGTGTGAAAGACATGTAAATGGTAAATGAAAGTGTCATTTGTTCTTCTCACTATGGATCCGGGCATTTTTTTTACATATTTATTATATATTTATTTAAACTATTATTTTGGTAACGTCGCCAATTCAAAGAGTAAAGATCGTTATTGAAGCATGTGTTGGATGCTTCTCTTTTCAACGTGCTTTGCGAGACAATGTTAAAGAAGTAAATCTTAAATTTTCAGCTTGATGGGCTTTGAATTTGGTGTTTGCTTGCTTGGGCGTGGAATGTGGATCCACTATGAAGACCATTTAACGCATTGTAAGGGTAATACATGTTATAGCTAAAACATCATTTGGCATATGGCAAATCAGTGAAATGGCAGAAACATTGGCAAATGGGTGCAGCAAACTCAACCTCAGCTATAAAGTCACTCAAACGTGAGTAGTGTGTGTATGACGGAATGCCTCTTGCAAAATCATATTACATGAACAACATGGCCAATCTTTGGAACGCCATTTGAGACACCTTGAATTGCTAGCTTGTGATTTATTTAGGAATAGACAATCAACTTAAATGCAAACTTCAAAACTGACGAAGCAGACCCGATTATGAAATATTGATCAAAAGTAGTATTTAATATTTCAAAGTTTTCATGTTAGTTTCCCGTAAAGGAATTCAAGTCGTGTTGTCTTTTTTGTTATAAAATAATGCAAACTATCAGCTTCAGAACATTTCGTCTTCATACAACCAAAAAATCAAAGCAAAAGAAAACATCGAATGAAAACATCATACATGAACAACTATAATTCAAATCATATTTGTACAGGCTGGACAGTAGTTGCCTTGACATTACGACAAAATTCTTTTTTCTCTGAAAACGTCACATGAAATATGGAAACAGCAACTGGCAAGTTTGTGTAAGGATCACAAAACCTCAGTTATGTTAGATTTTACATGTCATATGTTTCATTACATCATTAAACGATCCAAGGCTCGGAATTTCAAATGTCGTCTACGGAGTAAACTTTACCATTTTGTATTTTTAGATGATATACAATGTATAAAAGATATTGTATTTTAAAATAAGTTGCTTACTTTGGCTATCGTCGGGTTCATAAAGTCTTACTTCTACCAAATAATACATGCATATTTGCTTGAATCCGCCAACTCTACTTACCCTATGATGGGTAATGAAATGTATAACTGAAACCGTTGGAAACCGTTCCAACAAACTTGTCAACATTATTTGTTGCTATTTCGATCAATTGTTCATTTACACGTGGCAATAATTCATCTTCTCCCCGACAAGAAATGTCGACCGAAGAACATTCCAATTCTTTCTTGGCGGTTTTGAGAGACAATCTAAAATCATCGATGGATTTCTTGGACTCTTTACTCGCAACTTGGATTTATAGATATTATGTAACATGTTATTGTGCCATAATGAATCTGACAAATAATTAAAAA
Source organism: Apostichopus japonicus (assembly GCF_037975245.1). Lineage (NCBI taxonomy): Eukaryota > Metazoa > Echinodermata > Holothuroidea > Aspidochirotida > Stichopodidae > Apostichopus > Apostichopus japonicus. Next base: position 13,856,348 of record NC_092576.1, on the reverse strand, counting down.
AATACTATAATAAATGAATTATTTGTGGACCCAATACTAGCTACTTGGGTGTGTAAATATATAATAGTATAACAGTGAGTTAAGAATAGGCATTTTAATATATACATTTTATAATCAAAATTGATAAGAATACAAATTTTCCCATGACGGCTTAATATGATAATTGAACAGTTTAATTATTTTTTTTTTTTGAGAAAAAATGGATGGATATTAAACACATCCATACACCGACGGCTCTACAATTTATGAATCAATGGAAACATGTCTATGTTACTTTTGCTGGGATAAACAATTAACCAACAACATACAATAAACACTGCCAGTGATAATCTGGATACGTGACACTTAGTTGGTCATATCCTGTTTGCACAGAGCCATAAACTCACAAAGTGCTAACGTTACATTGCAAACAAATGACGTGTGACTTCCTTTGCATTTTCACTGCCCGTGCCTTCCGATGACTTGGCAATCATTATATCAAGCCTATTCAATATTTTCTTTTCTTCTTGGTTTGAAAGTATCGGAGTTGCATTACTCATCTTGGAAAGTGAATTTGGAAGGCTGTCACATAAAAATAACAGTTCTACTGAACGTCCTTTAGCTATTACAATATATTTTGTCTTATCTAATTCTGTTTTAGTTTCTTTTCCTTGTAGAGAAAAATCATGAAGACTAATTAACAGATCTTTAATATCTTCGAAAAACGACATGGTTTCACGATCATGATCACGATCATGAGCATGATGATCCAAATCAGTTTGCGTACAGAAAAGGTATCTCGTGCACTGATGCAATCCTCACCCTTGTCCATGGCATAGTGTCTGGGCTAAACTGTAAACAGACGACAATATCCAAAGTCCTATTTCTGGACTTTTCAAGTGCATTTAATACAGTCCTGCCCAATCGTCTACTAAATGATCTGTGTAACTTCATCGATGAGCCATGGCTCATTCATTGGCTTAGGGATTTCATGCAGGGATGGTCAAGACAAGTTAAACTAGACAAAGGCTATACAACAACTTCTGAAATCAGAGTAGGAGTTCCACAAGGAGGCCCTCTATCAGCCCTATTGTTTACTATTTATACAGATTGCATTCGCTCTAATTCTAATTGCTCAGTAATTAAATATGCTGATGACACTGCTTTATCGTGCAATATCATCAAAGGCTCCCACCAGCAAAATCAGCATGAGTATCAGGATTTTATCACTAGCGTAGTTAGCACCTGCGACCAGAAGAACCTACTTCTCAACAAAAAGAAGTGTAAGGAAATGGTATTCGAAAACATCAATATTAAGCACAGGGGATTCATCGAGAAGAGAGATGAGAAGACAATTATTCACAATACATCCGTTGAACGTACTTCCAGTACAATGTATCTAGGAGTCTGCATCGACAACAAGCTGACGTCAAGCATTGTCGCCACACTCATGTATATTGCTCCTCACTTTCCTGTCCATATACGGGAAAGGGTGTTTGAGGCCTCTATCTTGCCAAATATCATATGTGCTGTCCCGGTCTGGTATCACTTTGTCCAAATGAAAGATAAGGAAAGATTATTAAGTTTCCTGAGATACTGTGAGAGAATCTTTGGATTAAATCATAACCTGCTTAAAGATAAAGTTAATACGGCTGCTAGGAAAGAATTTGAGAGGTTACTAAATAACATCCATAGAAATGAAGGACACCCACTCCATTGTGCAATAAACTCTCTGTGCAATAAGACAAACTACAATTTGAGGAATGCTGCCATAACTCCCAGATTCAGGATTAAACTTTATAGGAATTCTTTAGTTTATAGGGCGTCCATGTTCATACAGCATGGTGCTTTAGAACCATTGTTGTGATGTGTTATGTCTAGTATTTACTATTTTATATCTTTATCATAATTTTATTTATTTATTTTCCTATTTATAAATGTTTAATGATTTATACTGGATATAAAGAATTGAATTGAATTAACTTACTATTAATTCTTGTTTTTCCATAGAAATTGTACGTTCTACGATAACCAATACTGTTTGCATGTATCAGACGAAAATGAACTCTATGGTTAGTTAAATGGTGAATGGAATTCTTGCCATCTTGTGATGAACGCGATTAATTTGCTTTCATCAACTATAAAATGTTAAGTTAAGGGTGATAGCTACTAACTGTTAAATGATATGTTTAAACTTAAGGTAATAATTGATGAGCAGTGTCTTTGGATTGGTAGAATGGGTTGTTAATAGTGAAAATCGTTTGTTATATCTGCAATATTTCAAAGGCAAACTTCAGACAGAGATATGAGCTTTAAAAGAAGTTAATTGATTGAATGTGTTCATTAAACTCCTACATGGAGTTTTCACATACAGTAAAGTAATTTTAAATTTACTAACTTTAGAGTATTTGCAATATATAATTGTGAAAGCTTCGCAAAACTTGAACAGTACCAAATGCAATGTCAAAGCAAAAGAACGAGATAGTATGACGTCAAAAATTCAAGTTCATCTTGCTAACACATATGAAAAATTTAAACAGCTATACTATTAAATAAGGAAATTGTTTTATATCTGTAACATGGATTAGCCCCTCCCCCCCCCCCAAAAAAAATAAATAAATAAAGGACTCCCCAAAAATGAAAGAATAACAAACAAGTGCAGGAAAGCAGTGTGGTATATTATTAAATGTTTTTCACACCAAGACGGAATTTTTGAATCAAAAGTTAAGTAGATGTATCAGGTTTTGAAAGAAACTCAGAAGAATTCTTACATAGCTTCCTTTCCACGCAAGCAATCGTAACTTGCTATGTTTATTTAAAGAAAGTGATTAGAAACTGGGATTGTTACTTGATAACTATATATTGAATTGCCTCACACGAACACCGATTTTGTTATTAATTGTTCTTATATGTATTAGGTTGAGTTGTCAGTTTTAAAATTCTAATTGTTTTGGTGCAAATATAACGGATCAGTATTATCAGGTATTACAAGTTTGACAGAAAAGGCACAATTCCAGAAAGACTGCAATTAATATATTCCAGCTACGCATGTACTTCCTTGATATCATTCATGCTGACTGTCTTGACAATCACGGGTGGTGTAGCAATGTCTACTTCCCTGAAATAGACTAAACAATGTCGGAATGAGAGTTATTATATACTTTGTTACTAAAACAATAATAAAAACGGCCCATCCACTTCACTTCTGTCATTTAGATTTGGCATCCTGTATTGAAAGTGTTCTGCCCTATAGTATCCAACGGTAGATGTCTTTGACTGAAAGTTTTGCTTTGATTTTAAATTTTACTTTACTCTTTAAACCACAATAATAATGCAATATATCTGATTTTTTTTCTGTTTGCTATCCGCCTTGAAGGTGGAAGTTGATGCCATAATTATCTTGCAACCTCGTCACAATAACAAATACATTCTCCTCTGAAGTTCGTGTAATATGAACTTTGGAAAAGTTTTGTTCGTGTGATTAGTACGTCAATAGTGGGAATCAACCTAGCAAATCAGTACATGTTGTAAAATACTTGCTAGACCAGCATCTTTTCTGTTGATATAAGATCGTGTCCATGATTTGTTGGTTCCTAAATACAATTTAAAGCAAATAATTCCGATAATATCTCACTAATTGTAGCTTTGCATTGCAATAAATTCCATGTCATATTGTAAGATAAGACATGTGTACACACTGGCACTCTCTTCTCAGTTTAACATCTGCGCATTAAGATATGATCAGTTACCATGACCACAACTTGAAAGCTTGTAGTTAAAAAGTCGGACCGACCAGTTGCACACCGGGCGTCCTATATTTTAATAAATGCAATGATTGTCTTTATAGATTTTCTAGGCATTAACTTTTGCACAATTTTGGATCAATAATCGTTTAACATAGTCTTTACAACGGCACTTCATTATGTTATTTAATTGTTTCATATGATCCAGTGGCATTCGCCCAAGTGTGGGCGGATGTGGGAGGGGCGTCATGTCCAGACCTTGTATCGTTAGTCGGGGGAAATGGTTCGGTCGAGGGGTTATGGTTCAGTCGACGATGTTTTACACTCAGTCGGGGAGGAATGAAACCACTATTACGAATGTACACCTTCTTTTAAATCCCAGAAAAAAAAAACTATTTTTGCACAACCTTTCCTTTAAAGCTAGTTAGTAATACTTGAATTATGACTCACTATGCACTGTTTTACTTCTAAAGTTGATTTTGTGGGAGGAGGGACCCTCAGACTTTATACATGAATGTCCCTAGCTTATCTTCTATAATAGTTCATACTTTATCTAACTCAGTCGCGGAGGTATCTGCATTTAACCACAAACCTCTGAAATGACGTGATTGTCACTGATTGGTTTATGGCTTTGCCACACAGTCAGGCTTATATAACATGTTAAAACACGTTTACGAATATAAAATGCTTGTAATTATTTTTCTCTTAACTATAAGATGTAAGCTAGGCAAATAAGGCTTAAACAAAGTCCATGAGACCCTTTTACACTTGAAAAGGATCGCGGTGTTGTACCTTGTGCTCGGGGTATTTTGTGTACAAGCGGATTTTAGACCACACGTTTCGAACCCGATCATAGCCATAGTCTCGGAAGGGTCATACCCCGGGTTCGGAGTTAATTCAGTAAAGGCTTAATGCAGTTCGAGGATGAGTCGGGAGCAATTTTGACATTTTACTTCACTGTTACGCGCGTAGTTGGACACAACGGTAGTAGTAGTAAGCAAAGTTGAATATTAATGATTTATGCTGTGTGCCTTTTCATGTGTTAAACGAGCCGTAGCTTCAACGCAGGGCCTATAACACTTTACCTTACGGTGTCTAATTTGAAACTTAGGGTGTTGCAGATAAGACTAAATGATCCGAAATGAAAACCTCATGTATATGAAAAACGCAAAATGAAGACATATTCGCAGCTCCGATGACAATACAAGTGAAAAATAATTATATAGCACATAAGTGTCCTAGGACCAAAATGAAAGTGTAAATCGTTTGAAGAAATTGATCATCAAATGTTTAAATTCTAATGCTGTGGAGATTTCAAGATGAAACAAAAAATAACAAACCAATGAAGAGATTTTTTAATGATGTAAAGAGTTACACTGGAAGGGTATACATCCAGTAAACCTAACTTGCTGTGATGGGAATTCAAATGTTAACAAAGATTCCTCTTTTAAATGGATTAATGTACTCACTTGAAATATTGTTGATACTTTAAGGAAATACAATTGTACCTAGTATTTCTTGTTCAAAACAATATTTTACTATATTTAAACTTCCAGATACGCAAATAATTTGTTACATAAACCCACACATAATTTACCTTTAACGATGATGCATTTTGTAAAAGCTGAATAGTTGAACTTTGAAATATTCGACTATCATCTTGCCGGAAGTAAACTGCATTAGATGTTATGTCCTTTTATTTCTTTACGCACATTATCATATATTCCAGCGTAAAGCTGTTCCATAATACATAATATTGAATGCTGCTGACCATCAGCAAAGTCTTTTGAGATTCGTATAATACTTTTAGCTGCAGAACGATTCAAGCCACAGGCAAACCGGTAAATGTAATCTGCATCACTATTCTGAAGTTGTTTTGAAAAAAAAGCTGTGCACCGTTTTGATGATTTGCTCACAACATGATGTGCAGCATACCACTCGCAGAATAAATTCAGTTTGGTACTCCAGTAAAGAATAACTTTCCATTTTAACAAGATACCAGTGTCAATGTTTTGGTTGTAAGGTGGAACATTTTTTGTCCAACTAATTTGCATTGGCATTTGTGTAATTCCTTAAATGGCTAGTTTATCTACCTTGGCATGATCTCCCTTTTTTTTTTATAAATAGGAACATTTTCGTCATTTAATTTATTTCGCATATGGTTGTGAAAACAAGAATCCATATATCTAAAAAAAATATTGCTGATGTAATTGTTGAAAAGTTCTTTTACTCGCCAATCATGTGAGAAAACATCGCAAATATAAGGGGAGTCTCACAGAGATCCTCAAACACAGGATTCTCTGTGAGCTTTGCATTAATTTTCTTACAAAGTTCGAGGTCATCTCCGGCAATTGCTTGGCGTATGTACGACTGTCTAGCCATCGTATCAAAACCCTTCAACCTGAAACGTCCAACCTGGATATTCAAAACAGCGCGAAGCTTTGATCTTCTCGTGGTTACAATAACGCATGCTTGTTGGAAAATTTCTTTGTTAACTATTTGCAAAATATCAGTCTCAACTCTACCTGCACCAGGATACTCATCATAGCCATCGAATATAAATAAGATAGATTTAGAACTTTTCATAATTTCTTGAATCCCGTTTTCTCGGAGACCGGAGTCTTTTGGAAATGAATCGTCGAATCGCGTGGAACAATGATTTTATATTTCCTAGTTGCCTTAGTCTTAGCGTTAGCAGAATAAGAATATCGATTTTTTTTTTAGAGATTGGCGAGTCAGTGTTTAAGGACCATTCATAGGCAAGCTGGAGGGACAGCATGGAGTTTAGTTTGGTTTGATTGTTCCACAAAAATGTCCTGATAGGAACCTATAGGTTTCCAGTTATTTCCCTTTTGGAAACTGAGCCGACATCCAAAGCTTCAATTTGTCCATGAGTGAGTAGTTCGTTCACGCAAAACATGTTATCTCTTATGTTAGGAATTGGTCGTATCTCCTTACAGAGGGAGTCGTATCTTCGTTGAAATTCAGATACAAAGAGAGTAGCCAAGTCTGAAATAAAACAGTTTCACAAAACGGCAAGGTGAATTTCCTATCTTTCTCATTAAATTACTACTCTATTGGGAATTTGGAAAGTTGTTAAATACAATGGTAAAAAATGCCCACCTGTTTACGCAAAGTTGGTTACTACATCTACTACCCTTAAACGTTACAGTTACATGCCACGGAAGTTTGCGTGTCTTCAATCGTTAAACTTAACAACAAATGTCAAACGTTTATTGGGTAAATTTAGTAATTTAAGCCATGGCTTGGTGCATGCTTGCCGCATGTCAAAAAAGATATCTTAAGACATCTGAAGAGTTATTTGAACGACAAAGGCAACACTGTTACTGGTATGTATGTCTAGCATGTGATCATTATTTACAAATACTCTCAAGAAGTTACCCTTAAGAACTATGATTATGCTGACCATTCCCTGTTCTCTGTCAGCGGAAGAGAGGATACTGGTAAGAAATAAGACTATTGATAGTGACATATATTCAACAATGTTGTTACCGAAACTACATTAAGTGTGTTTCAGTTCCTGTTTAATATCCTCAAGAATCTAAAGTAAGTATTTAGCATGAATGGACAATTCAAGGATGTGTAACTGACCTTTGTTACGCCTTAACTTCTAATGACCATATCTGTCACGTTTACCTGTTTCTTATATACAGAATAAGCTACACCTAGCTTGGAAATTCATTTATCATTTGGTTTGAAATGCTACTTGTTCGGTTGTTGCTGCATGTTTTATTTACCTCTTTGCTGATCCGCTGAATAGTTCTCGTCAACAGTCATCGAATAAACCTAAAGAAAAATAACAATTTAAAGATGTGATACATTAATTACAACAACAAACTGGAATCAACACAACATTTCCGTGATCTTAAACTAGTACTTACTAATGCTGAGCGTAATCAAAATAAAATAAAACTGTAAGCAAACTGCTTATCCACTAGAGAGCCTGTGTAGGAGAATGTGTAAAAGTAAGTTGGCCTGACGTTTCGATCCTAGCA